>NW_006768798.1:645181-757441 GCF_000204055.1 Melampsora larici-populina 98AG31 | reverse complement strand
TCCTTTTGAGCACGATCCCTTAGTGGCGACAAGCCCGATGGCTGGAGCAACTGGCCGATTTTGATCTCAACTTTCAATACGTGAAGGGCGAGGACAACTCCGTAGCTGACGCCTTGTCCCGAAAAGACAGTGAAGACTTACAGGTTGGCGTTGAAACGGTGGCGGCGCTGGTTTCGTCTCAGACCAATCTCTCTGAAGACTTTCGACGATCAGTGATTGAGGGTTACTCTGCCGACAAATTCTGTTTAGCGGTCAAGGACGGCATGCCATTGAGAGAAGATTGCTATGAGGATGAAGGTCTTGTTTTCATTGATGGGAGGCTTTTGGTCCCGGATTCAGGAGATCTTCGTACTCGCCTCATCGACGAAGCTCACAAGCGAGTGGGTCATCTGGGGTTATTGAAGACGGTGGCATCACTGCGAGCGGATTTCTTTTGGCCACGGATGCTTAAAGGTGTTGAGATCCGACTGAAAGGCTGCGAAACCTGCCAGAAGACGAAAGCCAGGACCTCCCTCCCCAATGGTTGAATGAAGACACCCGAAATACCCAAGAAACCACTCTCTGACATTGCGATTGACTTCATCGGTCCTCTTCCGAAGATTAATTCCTATGACATGCTCCTGACATGCACGTGCCGACTGACCGGGTTCACTAAACTCATTCCGACTAACCAGACAGATACGGCGGAAAGGACGGCGTCACGTTTCTTTGGCGCGTGGCTAGGAACGCTAGGTGCCCCAACATCGATCATCAGTGATCGGGATAAGGCTTGGGCTTCCAAGTTTTGGAAAACGCTGATGGATAAGCTCAATGTTTCCTTTCATCGCTCTTCGGCGTACCACCCTCAAGCGGATGGAAGAAGCGAGCGCACAAACAAGACCGTCGGACAGATCTTGCGCACGTTCACCGCAAAGCGCCAAAGTAAGTGGCTAGACTCCCTTCCCTCGGTCGAATTTGCTATCAATAGCGCTGTGAACGTGGCGACTGGGTTGTCCCCCTTCGAGTGCGTTTTTGGCCGACCTGCAAGACTTTTCCCAACGCATCAAGTCGAAGATGATACACCAGCATCCTTAGAAGCCTGGCTTCGACGCCGCGAGGGAACGTGGGCCCAGGTCCGCGATAATCTATGGACGAGTAGAGTTCAGCAGGCTTTGCAACACAATAAGCGTCATTCCAATGTCACGGTGAACGTGGACGACTGGGTTCTTCTCGACTCGGGCGACTGGCGAGGGCGTCATTCAGGGGGAGTAGATAAATTGAAGGAGCGCTATGAGGGGCCGTACAAGGTTCTTGCCACCTTCAACGAGGGTCAGAGCGTACGTGTTGATTTACCGACGGGAGACAAACGACACAACGTCTTCAACATTTCAAAACTCAAGCTCTTCGTGGAACAGGAGGACTTGACGAATGGGTCAATGGACCAGAAGTAAGTTCTCTCCTTAGTATGCACCGCCGGGCCGTACTACGCCGTTGTGAAGAAAACATTACCTTGGCCACACCGTGAGCGTCTATTGGGATCCTTTCTTGTTTGTTACTTCAGATACTCGGAGGGCGGATCAAACCAGTCAACTCGACCTCACGGCTGTCAAGATTTTATCCTTTTAGTTCTGTTCTTTTCCCTTTTATTTTATTTTTTTCTTTTGCTACTATTTTACTATTTTCTTTTCGTCTCTAGTTTCTTTCTTTTCTCTTTTTATAATTGCTTTATCTTTTTCTTTTTCTTCTTGCTTCTCTTTTTCATTTCTCTCTGGTACGAACCCTTCTCAAGTTTTTTTTATAGGGGGGGAGAATGTAATGATACTTACAGTCAGCATCATTACAAGCATATTATCATAACCATAAATATACCTAGACCTTAGACTTAGACCTTACGTTGTTTTTCATATATTCAAAATTCTTCACGCTGCAGACTAGCTCCTCAGGGAATTCGAGACTGATCTCGTAATCACATCCTTTGGAGCTAGGTAAGCACTCAGTGTTATTATCATTTCATATTTCTCTTTCACTATCAGTTTCTCTTTTCTATTATTATCATTTCCTGAGGGAATTCGAGACTGATCTCGTAATCACATCCTTTGGAGCTAGATCTAGAAATACAATATCATCATACATTGGTTCTAGACATCCAAAGTCCACGATTGTGGCATTTGATCAGCCATTCCCTCCGAGAGACACTTCCTTAAGACTTGACTTTGAGTGAGGACATACGTCCTTTACAGCTACAAGCGTGCAAGAAGCAGCGAGGGACTTGGACAAGTTTGGCTGTTTCTGATATTCTTCAATCGATCCCAGTTACATGAGAAATTATCAGCGGGGCATTTTTTTGAGTTGAGTCAATTATTATTCATCTCGTGACGACTCGTCCTGCGTTCCGCGGCCGATCTCCTTGGTCCAGGTCCTGCAAGTAGGAATGAAAGTGTACAAATCTTTCAATCTTTAAGAAAAGGTCTGGGTGTGGAACGGGAAATAGACAAACAGCGCATGCATGATGCGGCGGCGCTCGGTACTTGTAGCAGGGTATATGCGGGGCTGCTTCGGTATGTTGACACGGTACACAGATACAAACCTCGAAATTCTCCGCCGGTTGCATTTTTCATTTCAATCCTAGAAACTCTTCGAAATGTCTTGTGGTCGTATTCTAGAAAACGACGAGGACGAAATCTTATCAATTCCTCAAGGTGAACAAGTGTTTCCCTCGTCTAAAGGTCGATCAGTCCGCCTAGAATTTTACTTCGTTATCATGAGTCACAATATTGGTCCATTGGGCATATCCATCCATCAATGATAACAAAAGCTACCAGAATTTTCATTATTTTGGCGTAGTGTTTTGGCAGTGTATCTTACGCTTCAGTCAGCAAAACATCGCACCCAGAAAGGGGGACATATCAAGACGCTTCAGCGAACATTGCATCTTAACACGTCGATTTGCTATACGGACCCTTCAACTGACTGTCAAACTATCTACTCATTTGCTGTGCGCGTGGATGAACGGAAATCAGCAGCCTCAGAGTCGCAGGCAAATCGGTGTTGTCGATGTCAGTCCCAGGAAGTTGATGTCCATATCCGCAATACTCCTTGGTGTCGGTGGGTGGCGTCTCCAAATCACGTATCATACTGGTCTTGGATACCTGGCTGAAGAGCATGATAACAGAAATTGCTTTTCCTCTCAAGTTACGAACAAGTTTGCGCAAGGCCTGAGACCCGCCAAGGAATATTGTCGGCCACCTAAAGGGCAATCAAAGGAAGCACAAAACTGCGGTTCGCTTGTGGTCCATTATACCGACACCCCAGCCTGCCTGTTAGTGTCGATTTCCTTTTTATTCTCTATAAACCACGTGGGACCCATCTTATGATGTTTTTGATATTTCCTGTTGCTGAACAGTTGTTTATTAGATCTTCTGAGAAGGTATATACAATCCAATGATACTCGATCCACGTCTAAGTGGCAATGTCCGGTAGATTTTTCAGGCGTAGAAGTTGTTTGCGTTGGTTTGGGAAGCAGTCATACATGTTTTACATCAGATACCGATCAAGTGCAGTGCCATAACTTCATTTCCATCTTCATTTTACCTAGTGCTTAAGAATCGTCATCCTTGTAGCAGCTAAAAATAGGTGGAGCGTCTGCGTTTACCTCTGAAGCGGAGGAATGCCGGATTCGCAGGACAGTCGAGGACTTTGGATTCAAATTTGTTCTCCTAAACCTGGATGATATGTTTTCAGGATCTGCAACATCGGCCGTACCAAATGGTCACACGAAAAATCAAGGTTTGGTTGATCTTCGTGATACGAGTTGAGTATCTTGAATGACTCCTTATCCTATGATATCAGTGTGAAATTGACCTCTAGATTTCTATCACTAGACTTTCCGATTGATACAGCTTTCAAAATCACGGCACCAGTTTCTCCAACAACACCCTTGTGCACTCTGTTAGAGCCTCTTACACCAACATCAAGAGTCACACTTATTTCCCAGCTTGTTTTTTCGTCATTGCTGAGATTTTGTGCTAAAAACGATGTGCATGCCGAACGGCCAAAAGTATTATTGAAGTCATCCACAACGACGTCCATGGCCATTGATACCCTTGTGGGTGTGAGCCTTGGTGGAGGCTGGGGTATCGCTGAACAAATCGGAGGAACATCTTTTTCAGATAGTTTGTCACAAGATTTTTACCTTTATGACGTTCGGAAATTGATCATTCACGTTACTGACTTGAAAAATCCGACTTTGCATTGTCATTGATCACTCTAGATGTTTTCATCTGTCGACCTATCTTACAGATGGTCGACGCTGAAGTTCATCATTATATCTTACTCAACAACTTGGCATCACACTCCAAAGATCCACCTAGCCCAACGACAGTAAAAACGAGTAAGACGGTGACAATCCCCTCGCTGATCACAGGTAATTTTCCCTCTGAACTTCACGGACTTATCTTAGACCCTACCACTGATAGATTTCCATTGTTCTAGATTTTATTACAAAGCTCGAAGGAGACTACCCTATGACTAGCTCGGTTATCAATCGCGCAGCTAACAAAATTGGGTATCGATCCCCAAATACTGAGGGGACGGCTGGTAGTACAACCAGTAGAATATGTCCTTCCTGTAGATTGTCAGTTCACCTCATGAATTCCTTGCCTAGCTACTATCCAAACAACTGAAGACTAGTAATAACTCGACCTTTTTTCTCTGTAATAGACCATCGGATCCTTGCGCCAATTCCTGGAAAAAGTCAATCACACTAGCATCACACTCGACTACAGAACCCACTCTTCAGTCAAAACCTGATGAAACGACAATGAACCTTGCGGATCACCTTTGCTACTCATGTATGGGTACATTTTGTGACCAATCTTTACGGCCTTCTTCCACTATTCAATCTACTAGTCCACATCTATGGACACAATTTCCAGATTATGTATTAGACTCAATTGATCAAGAAGGAAAAACTCAAGAGACTAGGAATTATGAGGAGATGAGAAAGAAGATTGAGGATTATCTGATTGACCCGGATTCAATTTGAGATTCGGTTTCTTGGAGTTGTATATATTGTTATATGAGAATAGATGTTTTTGTAATTGACAAACCTGTTTGGAGGAATCAGATGTTAACTTGTTCATATAATCACAATTGTTCGTCTTTGAACAGTAGGATCTTCATTCTGGAGAAAGGAAACAGAGTAGGATTGAGAAACGGAAAACTTCTTTTTTCAACAATTTCAAAAATATAATGGCTTTTAACCATCAATGATTGAATGATTTTTGAATGACTTCCTTGTGATTTATGAAGGATCAATGTTCAGCTTAGTTTTACTAGCATTTGGTTTTCTTTTTCTCTTTCTTTGAGGAAGCGTGTTCCCTTGAAGGGGAATTGTATAGAATCTGGTCATGCCTCTCATCTTGAAAAAACTTGAGGCAATGTCTTCTTCAACAGCTTTCACGAGAGGTTTGAGTCCGAGCTGCAAATCGATGCTGAACAAATGTGAAACTCTTGAAGATGTGAACCTGGTGTGATTTGTATGTGAAACTGACCAGAGATGAGTTCGTCGGGGCTGTAAAAGATTGAAAGCTGTCACTCAGGGCTGAGAAAGAGATGGACCCTTTTACTGAGTCGAGAAGGGAAGGATAGCCAATTAGAATCCATTCATCGTCCAATCCATCGATATCAAAAAGTAAAGGACTCTTGAAGATAACATATTATCATTCTAGAGTACTTGATTCAACCTACAACTCATCGACATCATGGCACTACAACATCCTTCGACTTCAACAATTAACTCTGAACCATCGAATGACCTCAAACTTGACCCATGCTTGAACACCTCTCAAGCACAACTCTCTAACGAGAAAAAGTGTCAAAAGTGTCTGAAAAAGGAATGTTTCCGAACGACAAGTTGGATCTCTTGTAATTTGTATGTTCCAAGCTCATTGGATCATTCTTAATCGATTCGATGTCATTCTTGGAACAGCTCATGGATTATATCCTCAAAACAGATGTCAAACACCTTGGCACTGGGCTTGTGTGGCACGTAATTTATTGGATCCTATTGATATTGTAGACGAGGCAAGTTTAAGAACCTTAATCGCGTCAAGTCCATTCGAACATGCACTTTGAAGCCCCCAAGAAGTCATGTATCCTGACTCTTAAACCTCTAGACAAACATGTTCATCTGATGAATTTATAACTTGTCTTTAGTGGTATTGTGCTCCTTGTAGCAGTTCAAATCCAGACTTGAAACCAAAGTTCAAAGACCCACCAAGAAAGTCTAAACGAGCGACATCTAAAATCAATTATGCCGATCAAGACTCACTGCACGCGTCTGATCCTGATCGCTTTATCAACATGGCACAGGATCGGCAAAATATCGTAGATGGCTTATCATCTTCAGCATGCGTAAGTGAAATCTTACTATCCATGTCAAAACAGAATCTAGTCAGAGATTGGCAATACAAATAGGCCTTACGCCTTTTGATCCATCCGGTCTACGTGACTGAATCCTTTTAGCAATCTAATGCGCTCTTCTCGAAACCGTTCCGTCGAGTAAAAGGAACAGACTTGACGATGTCTTGGCTTCTAGAGGACGAGAGCGCGATGTCTGAGCCGATTCTGATTGATGATGATGATGCCCTTCGTGCACTGGGAATGAAGATGCCTTCTCCAACCATCACCATTCGACAAATCTCCAATATTGTGGGACCTGATACACCTGTTGAAGTTATCGATGTGGCTAGTCAATCTGAGTTATCTAGATGGACATTAGATCAATGGGCTACTTATTACGAAGATCCTAAACGTGATAAAGTTAGGAATGTGATCAGTTTGGAAGTCACGGAAACTGCATTAAATAATTCTATAGAGTTACCGCGTATTGTAAGAGAGATGGATTGGGTGGAAACCATTTGGCCACAAGATGTGCGAGTCGCAGGTAGTAAAGCATACCCCAAAGTTCAAAAATATTGTCTGATGAGTGTTGCGAGGTGTTGGACAGTAAGTAATTTCTTTATCAAGTAGCATAAGAGATGTACATATGGTCATTGCTTGAGCGTTTAACTCTCATCATGTTGGCAGAAGCCTGCCTTTCCCTTCTGTTCCACTCTTCCTCATGAGGCCTTTGCCATTGTAAAGATGCCTCATTTGAACTGTGTCTCATTGTTTCCAATTTTCTGCTTTGCCTGGTATGGGTTCAACTTTTAGGATTGGCACATAGATTTTGCAGGTTCCTCGGTATTCTATCACGTACTTCGAGGTAGTAAAACATTTTATTTCATCCGACCAACACCTTCAAACCTACAAAAATACGAAAAATGGTCAGGAGATCCAGATTTACAAGAATCAACTTGGTTAGGAGATCAAGTAGATATAGTATATAAAGTATCACTTCAAGCTGGTCATACGATGATCATACCTACAGGTTGGATTCATGCAGTTTATACTCCTATTGATTCATTAGTCTTTGGTGGAAATTATCTTCATAGTTTAAATATTCCAATTCAATTAAGAGTTCATGAGATTGAAAATAATACAAAGGTACCTAAAAAGTTTCGATTTCCGTTTTTTATTCGTATGTTATGGTATGTTGCAAATCATTATCAAAAAAAGTTGGAGGCATCTTCACTCACTTCATTAGCAAGTCCTTCTCAACTCTCATCATCGACAAAAAACTCTTTAATCAATTTAGACTCTGTTGATAGGATTCCTGAGCGAATCTTGACCGGTTTACTAGCATTATCCGAGTTTCTTATCTTACACCTAAACAACACAGAGCTTACTGTTCAACATTCTGGTTCTGACGTCAAGAAGTCAACATTAAAAGATGATATAGATCAAGAAAGAATATCTGATCCAAAAAAGACGGTTACATCACTTCGACAATTAGTTCTTTCATCTTTGAACTTGGTGGATGAAGGCCCCAAAACAACAAAGTTTTTAGAAGCACTTGATCACCAATCGATCAACCCTGTTAAAACTTCATCGGAAGATCTTTCAACTAAATCGAATAATTCACCATTTCATATCAAAGTCAAAAGAAAAGCATCAACTGAATCATCAAGTAATTCAATTGAATCATATCAAACTGAAACCACAAAAGAAACCACCAAAAAACTACCCAAAAGACCGACTAAACAAATCAAAATCTCATCAACTTTATCCTCACTTTCAAAACCTACAAACTCAAAAGATACGATTGATAAAAAAGATACAGGTGTGATTATACAAAAATTCAATCAACCTGCTAAAACTGAAATCATTAAAGGTTTAAGATCTAAACCTATTTTAAATGAAGTTGGATTATTAATTGAAAACTCAATAAATAACTTGAATCAATTTGAAGATGAGGAAAAAATTGAAGTTGAAATTAAAACTACTTGTTCTGAGAATCGAGTCGTTAGAAAATCTAAAGATGAAGATGGTAGAATTTTATATGAAGTAAGTATCATTTTTTCATTAATCTTATTAGTTTGGGTTTCTTTTTTAGAGATCTTGGTTTGATTGACGTTCTTTTTTTTGGTTTTGATTTTTGTAGACTAGAACTGTTAAAACAGTGATTGAAAAAGTTTATTTTCCGAAAGAAGATTGATTTTTTTACAACAACAAAACATGAGATGAGATGAGGAGATGGGTGAATTTTTGAAGACGTTCAAGTATAAAATTTAAAGGATGATAATTTGTTAGGTAGCTCTTAGTATGATCATCATCATCATCATCATCTACATTATCTTTTTCACAGAAAGGTTTGATATGTTTTTTTAAATTTTGTTTTTGTTTCATTTTTCTGAGTGTGTTTTTATTTACGAATTGACGTCATTCATCATTAAGACGAATTGTATCGATTCTAGCATATTTTTTGAGACTAAGTATATACATTGATTTATATGTTTTCATTATTTACACTGATTTCTCAAAATCAAAACTTTGAGATTTTTTAATCAGATTGATTTTCCTTTAAAATCGCTCATTATCATTTTAGATGAATTTAAAAAAACATCATGGCTGTGTGGATATAGTCAATTATGTGGAGTATTTTGTCCTTTATGATTTGTGGTTATTTGCTGATGATCTAAACAATAATGAGATCTTTTAGTGTGAATAGTTTGGTTGTGTTTTGTGTTTTGAGTGTTGTGGTGAACTTTGAAGCAAAAGTGATATGTAAGGGATGTCACAGATGAGAGCTGAGGATGTCAAGAGAGATGATGAAATCTTGACGGTGACACGTGTGGTTGTGGTGTGAGTGTAGTAAATTGAATCCAACTTGTTGATTACCTTCATTACCATTAACTTCTTCAGTCAAATCAACTTTCATACAAATCAAACCAATCCTCATACTTTCTAATCTTCAAGAATGGCTATCGAACCAACTAAAGCTGAAATTGCTCAAATCTTTGCTTTACTCAAGAATCAAAAGGGCAATAAAGTTAGTTCTTTGGTTTTTCTTGATATACATTGATCCTTATCACTGAATAATCATCTTCTTTACTTTGATTAGATGTGCTTCGATTGTGGTGCTAAGAATCCAACTTGGAGTAGTGTTACATTTGGTGTTTATATTTGTTTAGATTGTTCTAGTGTTCATCGTAATATGGGTGTTCATATCAGTTTTGTAAGGTAAGAATGATCTGATCAATATCTTACGATATCCAACTTTATGAAAATTCATCATTGTTTTCTGACTGTTTGTTTTTTTCATATAGATCAACTAATTTAGATCAATGGACTTGGGTCCAATTACGTACTATGAAAGTAGCTGGTAATAGCTCATTTCAAGATTTTTTATCTAAACATCCAGGTTCTTATACATCATCGGGTGATGTGAAAGCTAAATATTCATCAAAAGCTTCTGATTTATATAAAGATGAATTAAAACGTCGTTGTTTAGCTGATGAAGCTCAATTTGGATCGGGTCGAGTACATTTCGAAGGTCTTGCTAATGCTTCAAATGCGGAAGGGACTTCAACTAAGAAGGATGATGATTTTTTCGAAAGTTGGGATAAACCTGCTTCGACTACTCCTACAATCGCTCCTGCTAGTAATGCTGCCAAGACTCTGGGTAGTGTGTCGAAACCGGCTTCGAACGTTGCAGGAAAACCTACTACATCTACCGCTTCACCTCAACCTCGTACTGTTCAATCATCTAGTCTCAGATCCAATAATTCCACCTCTGGTCTTGGTACGAGTGCAAAGAGTAAAAGTAGTTTAGGTGCAAGTAAATTAGGTGCGACTGGGAAAGTCAAACTTGGAGCCAAGAAAGCAGGAGTGACTATCAACTTTGAAGAAGCAGAAAAGAAAGCAAAAGAAGAAGAAGAACGAATCAAAAAACTAGGTTATGATTCCAAAGCAGAACAAATCACTCCGAGTGAAACTAATTCGATGAATTCTACTGTTCCTAAACCTTTACAAAACAATACTAAATCTATAAGTCCTAATTCTTCAACTAAACCGACTGGTAATCCAGGTGTAGAAGATGAAAGATTAGGCATGGGATTTAGAAAATTAGGCTTCGGTCAAAGTTTTGGTATGTCAGGTGAAGAATCAGCTACTTTAGCAGAAAAACAAAAGAAAGCTGCTGCTCGTGCTGCTTCTGGTTATGTAGAAGAAGCACCTGGTACAATTGCGCGTGAAAGATTTGGAAATCAAAAAGGTAAGCTTTGGTGATTTGGTTAGAAACGTTGAATTCAACAAATAGCTTATTGACTTTTTCGTTGTTTGTCAAACGATTTTGGAATTTTGAAAAATTTTAGCAATTTCATCTGATATGTTTTTTGAAAGAAACAATTATGATGCCAATTTAGCATCCGAAGCTAAAACCCGATTAACTCAATTCTCAGGTGCTACTTCAATTTCATCAAATCAATATTTTGGTAGAGAAGAACAAAACGAAATGATGTTAGATCAAGCACAAGAAAGTATTCTAGGAGTAGATGGATTACAAGGATTAGAACAAAGTGCCAGAGATTTAGCTAAGACTGCCATGAAAGCTGCTGGTTATAATAATATTGATGAACTTCAAGATGGAATTAGATCTGGTGCTATGAAAGTTAGTTTTCAATCATCTTTTCGTGCTTCTTTGTTGATTTCATTTAAACTGATTTGTTTGTTTGGTATTTTTTTCTTTCTTTTTCAATAGCTTGCTGATTATTTTGGTGATCTTTCACAAAGATATGCATGAAAGGCTATATCGAAGTAGAGTTTACAATTGTTCTTAACAATTAATCTTCTCTTTTTTCTTCTTTTTCTTCTTTCTTTGTTCTATTGCGTTCTCTTCTTTTTATCTCTTCTCTCTCTCTTTCTCTCTCTCTCTGTTTCTATTTCTGTATCTATTCTTGGTTTTGATTCTCTTTTTCCTTTGTTTTTGCAAGGAGGATATGAATTTGGTAAACAAAATAGAGATGTCATACTGTATATGATTTTTTTTGTGATTTGTGATTTGTGATTTGTGGATGATGATGATGTGATGATATTATTGAAATAATTTTGTTTTTCGGATTTTTTTATAAAGGAGAGGTGGATAGAAAGCAGTTGATAAAATGGATGAGTTCATGGCTTTGACAATTTTCTTTGTGTAATCAATTTAGTATAAGAACTGAACTTGCTGACCAACTTGATAAAAATTACCCTGGGTTCATTTTCATTTTGGACCAGGTTCTGAGTATGAAATGACTCATGAGCTGATCCTGAGTGCTCATCTGGGCTCAAAGCATGCTCATCCAAGATGGAAATGAGCATTCTCCAGCAATGTCAAGCAAAATATGAGCAAAACAAGCTGATCACCTGAACACAACCAATATTGTCCTTTAGAGAATTTGGGGGCCTCTGTGTATGTATCAGAGATATCAAAACACTATATGAAGCTGTGATACTGTAGACAAGATACAAAATAGTAAAGTGGTCAAGGAGAATGAGAGCTAACTGTATGCAGAATGGGTATTGCCCACCCAGCCATTAGAACTCATTCACCCAGAAGGTGTACATGAAGCTTGGAAGGTTGCAGCTATGTAGACTTCACAGAACACATCACATCCATGAAATTTGTTCAGCTGCAGCAAGGATTTGATAGAATTCAAAGGTACCAAAGATGATATATGCAAGGAAATGAATTCAATCAAATTCTTTGTCAAGGTTCACTCTTTTTGAGTGTTATGTACTTCACACCTGTTCAAAATGACACTAATAATTTCTCAAGACTTTGTTACCAGTATGATCTCAGTGAAAGAAAAAATTGTAGCTTGACACTTATTCTTATTCTTTGTTTTAGCTGATGACCTTTTCAAAAATATGCAAATTGTAAAGGTAAATTCCTTCTAGGTTCTGATTCAAAGTGAACTAAGATTAATGCAGTAGAGAGATGATGATCAGTGCAAGTGGTTCCTTCCTCACCAAAGGCCAAGAGGAAATAAACTATTGAGATAAATATTTTCCAGCCGTTAAAATTGTGGACCACTCTGTCTCTTGTTATGTGCTTCTTATTAGCATTCATTGTTTGCTGCATTTTTTGACTATTGTGTTATAGATGATCTGAATTTTCACAAGGATTTTAGCCTTCTTTACTTAAGATTCTATAGATATACTCACTCCTCTTCTTGACACCCTGAATAGATACTTCACATCTAAGCTTTGTGTCTGCTAACTTCAACTCTCTTGTCACACACGCGCGCTTTCTCTTTCTCTATCAAGTATTTTTTCAATAAGCTCAATTAGTGGAGATGGATTCAAAGCCTAGAACAACTCTTGTACTTCTTAATCAATATATCCACAAGATTTCGCTTCTCAAATTTTTATACAAAATTTACATATTTATCAACATAAAACCAAAAAAAAAAAAAACCAAAAAAAAAAGCAAGGTCTCAATAAAAAACTCCTTCTTGTCCTTTTTTTGCTTCTCAAACTCCTAATCATAGCGAAGAAAATTAAATTCATTCACTTCCTTCAAAATAAAAAAATCTATTTTTTTTTCCTTTTTCTTTTTCATGCCTGTGCTCTTCTAGATCTTCTTCTTGTTTTGAGATCTGGTCGACGTTGTTTACCTTGTAGACCAATAATAGTCAGAGCAGCTAACAGTACAGCTCCACCCTAATTAAATCAAAAGTATGTCTCACAATCAGCAAAGCTCATGATTATCAATTGTGACTAAATAAGGTTTACTGACCTGGAAGATTAGAGATCGATACATATCACGAGGGGTAGGTCCATCATCACTTCCTTGTAAGGCTTCCATGATGACAGAGAAGAGTAAAGCGACACCTGGATATTCCAAAGTGACGATTCAGAAGGTCATTAGATTTTATAACCTTTGAAAGGATATGAAGTGAGATGACTGACCACTAGCAGATGTGTACAAGAGCGCACTAGAGAACTCTGGTCTCATGGCCGTATAAGTCACATCCGCAGCCAATTCAAGAACAATAGGTACAGTCATGCTAAAATCACAGATTCGTCAACATCGTCCCTCCTTTGCTCTCGGTCAGTGTTGAACTCTACTCACAAGCTAAAGACTCCGATCAATATATTCGTCAAGTGAATTCCACCCATATCACGTCCTTTGACAATCCAAATTAATCCAGCATATGCTAAACCGATCAATGGTCCAAAAATCTTCACAAGCTGAACGCATATCTTTGGACAGGAACGGCCCATGAAAGGTAACAAGACAGTTGCAGCGATTACTCCAGGGAAGATCAAAGAGGCGACAAAGAGCCCAGCCTGAGTTGAGTCAAAACCATATGCTGAAAGTTTAAAGGTAAGCAATCAGTTGAACGATGCATAAAACATGTCTGATGAACATGATATCATCGTATGAAGAAGAATAGTGTCTACTCACGGATATAGATTTGATTGATCAATGTAGTGTAAGCAGTGAAAGCCCCTAATATCACATCATCATCATCAGCACAACTCCTCAAAGACGAATGTGATGGATTTAGCAGCCAAGCCGAAACTCACCCATGATGACTGCAAATAGAATTGCCAACAGCGCCAAATCAACCCGACTCTTCTTGGAAAGTTTACCTAGACTCTCAGAGGATACCGAATGGTCATCGTCGGTCTCCGAGTTAAATGTATTGGGACGTTCCAATTCGAATTGAAGAGCCGAGTTACGACGAACAACAGTGACGGTAGCTCGACGAGATAAAGCAGGTTCTGATTTCTCCTCGACATCTGTTGTGGATTTTTGACGTCCGCCAAAAAGAACCCTCCAAGAAGCGCCTGATGAAAGTCTTGGAAGTTCACAAGTCATCGAGGGCGGAGTAGGTGGTTGTGATCGAATGAAAAGTACCGTAAAAGAGAAAATCATTGTGACGATGGCGATGATTAGGAGAAGTAACCGAATTTCACGATGAGTAGAAATCTCTGGTACGATCTTTGGAACCACTAAATCTGTTATCGCTTGGCCCAATGGGTTTGAGATCGCTATCAACATTGTTGCTGCTAGTCGAGATCTCGGCGTGAAGAAGAGTTCACTATAACTTGGACCGATGATCTGTAACATAGGTTGAGCTACTCCTATTAACATCGATCCAACAAACAGTAAGAGATATGGTGGCATGATATAATCATCGGACTGAATGTCTGGAACACAAGACGCCGCATATCGTAACCTTGAACATGACCATATCAGGGAAAGAGATTAATTCACAGGCAGCGACTGATATAGTATCCATGATTCAACGAGGCAACCAACGAAAGAGTTGAATACGTACCAAGCGCCCAGTGTCATTGCAATAGCCGCCATTGCACAAATACCTTGGATTGCACAAGTCTCAACTAGTGATGGCACTGTCCATCCCAAAATCAAATACATCACCGCAAAGATGTTTCTGGTTGATTTTAAATATATATATATCTCAGTTTCAATGGGAGGTGCAATCTGGTGTGAAAGGATTTGTTGAAGAATCAAGATGATTGGAACCTGACTTACGAAAGCCAGTTTACTCTTGTTACCGATATTGAAAAGAATTTCGAACTTTGCGAGGTAACTTTTTGATGATAGAAATTATTGGAACCATGTTAGTATGAGATTGCTTTAAGCAAGGGTGTATTATAGTCAAGAGAAGCTTTCAATAAAATGACACGTACTAGTGGTGAACAAGACAGCATTGGCGGCTGTGATACCGTTAAGGAGGGCAAGGATAAAGAGCCCCACAAATCTACGTTTGTAAACTTTGTAGGCTTTCATTGACCCATAGGATTCAGCAGTAGGAGTGCCAAAGTCCCTGTTTCTTGAACTTTCGAATGATTTTCCATGCTCATGACCATTTCGCGGATGGGCCTGAGGAGTTGCCGCATTTTCTGGGCCAGGTAAGATCTCTGGGCTTCTCACCACAGTGGAAATTTCAGGATGATCGTTGGGCGAAGGCGCATGGGCGGTGTTGGGACTCTCAGTATTTTCATTCGTGCGCTTGGAAGACCAAAATTTACCGCGAGACTTGGACTTTTGAGGGCTGGGAGATCGAGTGTCTCCTGGGCCTGGTGTAGATTGGGGAGATGTATCTTGGGCGGAAGTAGGTCGCTCCATGGATTGATAGCTTTCTGCACTTGGTGGACCAGCTGTTGCCATTGTGCTTATCGGTGCAGGCTCGATAGAGAGTGTATTGTTTAGGTCAGGCGGAATTGCTTTTTGAGCTTGAATAATGATTGGATTAAAGAATTCGAGCAAAATATGTGGTTGCGATCTTTGGCCTTGGCTAGAGCCTAGAGGTAACGTGAGATTGACAAGTATAGAAGTCAGTTAGTAGTCACGAATTGATGATCGAAAATCGTGTTGTTGTTATGTGTATGGTGCTAGATCAATCACAGATCAGAAAGAGCCTTGGAGTGTTTAAAGAAGACTATGTGCATTTCGAGCACTTAGGAGAAGATGAGACTCTGATGACATTCACGGGACTCGTGTTGCTTTCAATATCAAAGTGAACGAAGACATGAATGGATTGTAGAAGCACATTGAAGAACATGTCTTGATCATGGATGTCCCGGGACGGATGTGGCTCGTTGACAAGGCCTGTGGTATGACGAGACCAGGTGATGAGATGAGAAACGCACGCTTACCCAATAAAGCTCGATGAGTACTTCGACACTCCAAAATTCAAGCAAGAGCTGTCGCAGAGCAACCTAATAGAAGGATCTTGAGGGATGATTGCGGAAGGAATATCACCAACGAGAAAGCTATGAGAGTAGAATGCTCTGAAAGTACGTGGAACCAAGGAAGAAGAAAGTGTGTGGAGCCAGTGAGGAAGGCAGTGAGGGTTGTTAACTTCGAGGCGCATATATGCGAACCTATGCCAACCTATCGACCCAAAATGAATCAATCAATTTGGTAGCACACTATCAAAGTTGATCAACATCATGACCGAGGAGGAGCAGTCGTCGGTCAGCATCCTACGATTATTAAAAAATGATCGGCTCCTTGGGCTCTACACATCAACTCAAGCCTCACCCAAGAGATCTCTTGATCTTTTCGACGTCGGCTTCGATCCAGAGGAAATGCTCTCGGGGTATCGCATCTTCCATCAAACCCGGAGCCTGTCGACTTGTTTCATTTTGTTTGTTAATCACGATGACTGTGGTCACTTCACGGGTACCTATCTGATTTTGCAGGTGGGAGTTTTGACGAACGCTAATAAGTGGCTACTCTCCGGACTTCATCTGAAATCCAAAGCTTCAGAAAAGTGACTCCCTACACAACACAGAGTGGAGCAAAGCATTCAAGTAAATTTCGACTCTGGAGTTTCCTCCACACGGTATCTCATGAAACATTTCTCACAGATCTAATCTTTGTTTGGTTCAAAATAACGAAACCTTATAAATTGAATCGATTGAGTGTTTCTACACTCAAGATGAACTGGGATGAACTTTTATTGATGCACCATTATGCTGATCGGTCAGAAAAGATACCCAATCAAACCGATCCGATCTTCCAAGGCTCTGCCCCTAAAAATCCCATAAGCTGAATACGCCCCAACCGCATACCTAAATATGTCAATTATTCAGTTCAACAAGAGTCCAGAAATGATGAAGAGGAAATAACTGGTTGTTACTGCAAAAAGAAATAACAGATCAGAATTGTTTGGAAATCTCTGTTGTGGTAAAAGTTCCATGAGAATTCATCAGTCTCCCTGACCTAAGAGTAACACATCAGACCTTGAAACAAACACATGGCTAGTTTCTCTGGTCGAATCCGGAATAATTTTCTTAAAAAGACCTTGAACCTCTTGACATCTAAAAAAAGGCGCTGTAACGTAAAGTGAGGTTTGTGTGTGAGGGAAGCGCCCAAATGCGAAAAACTAGATAATAACACTTATCTTTGGAGTGTTCACGTCAGGATTTCGTGATTAGAAGCACCGTGGCGAGATTTTCAAAAAAGACATGATTCTCAAAAGAAATCAATCTTTGTTGAGATGGCTGTGTACCTTGAAAGAACAAGAACTTCTTGATACACATAAGTTGAATGTTTCCTCTTGTTTTCTGGTCTTCTAATTCCACTCGCGGAGTAATCTGAAATGACGTTATACGCGACACTTGGAATCATAGTTTTTGCGCTGCAAGTCGACATTCGCGCGCGCCACATTTGCGCGCCACAAACCAACAAACTGGGCAGATTGCACACCCAAGTTGATTGCCGGCTCACATCAACTCTCAGGCTGGTCTCCTCCATCATTCGTTACACTCAGCCAACACGCCAACTCCGATCTCTTTCACTTTCAGCTCCGTTCAGAGTTTTGTCGAACGATCTTTTCTCACATCGGCTAACATGCTTCGTGTAACGCTTTTGGTCGCACTTTTTCCCTTCATGCTCTTTCGAGTTGAATCAAAGTTTCAATTTCAAAAACCGGGACTAGGTCAATCTGCCCTCGCCGCATCCCGCGCGGAAGTTGTCAAGCACAAGTTTCAACAGGCTTATGCCGATTACATTCGCTGGGGATTTCCTGCGGACGAAGGTATGTTTACTTCCCGGGATTCATAAACGTCATTTGAAGCCTGTAGTACTCAGCATGCCATTTGCTAACCTTAATGTGCAGTGGCGCCGCTGTCTAAAAATGGCTCAAACACACGTAATGGTTGGTAAGTGGATTAACGTGGTCTGATGACTGCGGATTCCTTCGCCATATATCTTCTCTTTGATCTCACTCCGCGTGCGTTATCCAGGGGGGCTACCCTTGTAGACAGCTTGGACACACTTTTCATGATGGGTCTACATGTGAGTGGCATAAACGTGCCATTCTAAGTCTGATGCTGATTATGATGAAAAACGTATTGCACTTCTCAAAAAAGGACGAATTTGAACACGGTCTAACACAGACAGCCAAAATTGATTTCAGTCGCAGTTATGTCAATGAGGTAAAGAACTTTGGCAAGTACAAAAGGAAGGAGGAGGCCTTTTTGGAACCCTCTTCTACGACAGTGTAGTAATAACTGACGACTATCGTACACTACTACAGACCGTATCGGTATTTGAGACCACAATTCGATACCTTGGCGGAATATTGGTACGCCTGTGTTCGTCCTAGGCTTGGCGTCCATAAAACGTAGAAACACGTGAATATAAGACTGATCGGAAGCTTGGCCCATCGCAGACAGCGTATGAGCTGAGTGGGTTTACCCGAAAAGACTTATTGGATCGAGCCTATCAACTGGGCAACAAGCTGGCGTATGCATGGTCACATCCGATACAACAAATTCCTTATGGACGTTTGAACTTTACAACAAACACACCAACAATTGATACCAACAGTGTAGCAGGTGTTAGTGCCAGAGGCTACCCTAATTATCTGATATGTAATTTTTTTGCCCTCGATATATTTCCTGAGTCTTTTCTTCTTCTTAAAAAAACAGGCTGGGACACTCATCTTAGAGTTCGACCGCTTGAGCCACTACACTGGAAACGACACCTTTCGCGCCCTGGCGGACAAATCTATGAAAGCCATTATGAGTAAGCACATCCAATCCTCTTCAGAGACCAGCTGGATCAAAATTTCACTATCCTGAAACACTATTGCCTTTCGCAACAGCTTTTCCTGACGAATTTCCGGGGTTACCTTCTCTGGAAATCTACCCTGGGAATGCTAGCGTTGCTGGTGACTACATCACATGGGGTGGTGGCATAGAGTTGGGTAATCAATCCTTATTTGTTCTCCCATCAACCACATGTCGACTTACGGTTACACAGTTACTTGATGAGATGCTTATTTAATTTTCACTTTTTACCTTGTATACCATAGCTCATACTTTGAATATTTACTGAAGTATGCAATGCTAACAAACAATCGGGACCCTCGGTATCTTGAAGGTTCTGAATTACCATTATATTTTTTTATGGAGTGATATCTTTTTCGGAGCACTGACATGTTGTATCGAAATATGATAATGCCGGCGAGCAGAGTGGAAAAAAGCAGTTTACTCATCGATTCAGAATTTATTGACAGTGTCCAACGGACACACCTACCTCATAGATTTTTCCAAAAGCATGGAGGGACCGCAATACATATTTTCCCATTTAGCATGCTTTGTTGGAGGGAACTGGCTCTTGGGTGGAAAGCTGATTGGCGATGAGACAGTAGTCAATTATGGTATACAATTGATTGATACTTGTATGCACACAGTTAAGTACACCAACTAGTCATCTCCGCTCCCTTGATTTGCTTATGCGATAGTTTCTCTTGGTTCTTTTGGAATAGTATACAAGTACGGAGACTGGGCTAGGTCCTGAAATTCTGCACTTTCTCGGACCCAAGGGAGAGGTGACTGGGCCTAATATGACTGCAGAGGTATATCCATTTCAACCTTCTTTTGTAGTACATATACATGCATCAATATTTTAGCGGGTTTCTTTCTTTCACATAGGATCGACAATTCAACCAAAAGCACGGCTTCTACATTTCAAAGTCTTCTTACATATTACGGCAAGTCTGGTCTGTCTAGTTACAATCCAATATACTTAGATCCTCCCAGCTTATAGGTTCCGTTTTCTGGTATGCAGACCCGAAGTCATCGAGTCGGTTTTTTACGCATGGCGCATGACGGGCAAAGAACGTTATCAGGAATTTGCATGGTCCGCTTTCCAAGCTTTGAATAAGTATTGTAAAGCGTCGGCTAGTTATGCGGCCATAATGAATGTCAACGATGCAAGGAATGTCACTCAAATCAATAGATCTGAAAGTTTTTTGTCAGTCACGTTCCTTCCTGATCTGGACCTTCAAAACAGAGCAGATTCTCACTTTTGTGGTCTTTTCTCATCCACTGCGCTTGTAAACGCAGCTATGCTGAGACATTTAAGGTAAGGAAATAACCCCATACAAACTTGCATAAGCTCGCAATGATAGAGCTAATATCCGAGTCTTTGATCCCCAATTTCACAGTATCTGTACTTAATATTTGCCCCGGCGTATCATTTTTCACTCGATGAATATGTGTTTAGTAAGCTCCCAATGGCTTTTGAATCTTGCAATTCAGATTCTGACGTCACATTGGCTCTCTCTCTCCTTTAGACACTGAGGCTCATCCATACCGCTACACTTATGGTTAACAAGAAACCTCTGCTCGATCCAAGTGTTGTTCCTTGTGAAGCTATCAAATGTTACTACATATGCTATATAGTTTATAAAGGTTTTAATTCTCTCTGAGAGTCTCTAGGGGTGAATGCATATGAACCCATGGCATAGCGCCGCTGATTATGCTCGATTCTTGGTGCCATCATCATTTTATTTATTCTGAAGAGTTGAAATCAGTACTGGGTATTGATGCAAGGATCAATTGGAGTGGGCTTAGCCGTCCACATCTTAGTGAGATCATTAGCGATATCGAAATCATCATCTGTATAGAAGGATCTTTGCTCAGCAATGGTTCAAGACTTGTTATCCTTCTGATCTCTCTATTGCCTTTTCCTCATTGAAAAAATTACTATTCTAAAAAGATTCATCCATATCAATTATAAAAATTCTAGGTATTTTCGTTTTACATCATTGAAATACTATAGGGGGCGTGAGAATTTTGCGATGTCGATTTTGAGATGGTTAAAGTTCGCAAATCGTGAAGATTGCAAAAGTGTATTAACTTTCGTATGCACCTAAGTCTGTGGACGGGCAAAAATGGGCAAAAACCAAAAATATGGCTAATAGCGCTAGTGTAAGTTAAAGAGCTTTGTTGGATACTAATCACAACAAGCGAAAGAATACACACCTAATAGCGCTAGTGTAAGTTAAAGAGCTTTGTTGGATACTAATCACAACAAGCGAAAGAATACACACCTGACGATGCGAAGGTTGGCGAAGATGGTTAGGAAGGTTGTGGACAAAATGAGAAGTAGCAAGAAAGAGTGAGTTATTTTCATTCACGAGCAACATAAAAGAGAAAAAGTGAAAAAGGAAAAATAGAGAAAAGACAAGAGGCAGACCTAATAGCGCTAGTGTAAGTTAAAGAGCTTTGTTGGATACTAATCACAACAAGCGAAAGAATACACACCTGACGATGCGAAGGTTGGCGAAGATGGTTAGGAAGGTTGTGGACAAAAGGAGAAGTAGCGAGAAAGAGTGAGTTATTTTCATTCACAAGCAACATAAAAGAGAAAAAGTGAAAAAGGAAAAAATAGAGAAAAGTCAAGAGGCAGACCTAATAGCGCTAGTGTAAGTTAAAGAGCTTTGTTGGATACTAATCACAACAAGCGAAAGAATACACACCTGACGATGCGAAGGTTGTCGAAGATGGTTAGGAAGGTTGTGGACAAAATGAGAAGTAGCGAGAAAGAGTGAGTGAGAAAAAGAAATACAAGGCTACAAAAGACGCTATTTATACAAGAAGTCTTATAAGGGCCTACAAAAACATCACACAGTTCACGCTACAATATCTCTATGTCTCAGCCATTTCATTATCCATCTCTGCTAACACGCCATCAAGTACATAGTCACTAGTCCAGTTCTAGGTTTGCTCATTATGTCAGTTATAACTAAAACAGGGACAAGTTTAGTGTAACGAGAAAAGTAAAAGTAATCTGGTCAGAAATGAGATAAAATGTTGCCTAGGCCAGATTAACTACAAAACCCCCCCTCATTAGCTAAACTGCTGTCCTCAATCAATCCAAGATCTCGTTGGAATTGTTGAAGTTTAGACTTGTCGAGAGATTTGGTGAGTATATCAGCAATCATATCATTCGTAGAACAAAATTTGATATCAATAATGTTGTCCTGAATTTTCTCACGTATCCAGTGAAAATGGATTTCAATGTGCTTAGTGCGACTGTGAAATACAGGGTTACAAGACAGGGCTATTGACCCTTGATTGTCTCCGAAAAGAGTAGTTGAAACCAGTTGATCATATCCAAAATCAGCCATTAACCTACGAACCCACATTCCTTCTTGTCCAGCATCAAGGAAACCTTTGTATTCAGCTTCGGTAGAAGAAAGTGCAACAGTTGGTTGTTTCTTGCAGCGCCAACTAACAGCACCTCCTTTAAAGATAAATGTGTAACCAGAGGTTGACCGTCAGGTAATTGTGCATCCATCCCAATTGGAGTCTGAGAAAGCAACAGGTTGTCCGGTAAGATCAGGTTGAATTTTTAAGAGAGTTTCATTTACAGGTTGAATACCATAAGTAAGACATAATGTGCTAGTGCCACGCAAATATCGAAGGACCCGTTTGAAATGTCCCCAGTGCGCCATAGTTGGTTTTTCCAAAAATTGAGATAATAGGCTAACTGGGTGAGAAAGATCGGGTCACGTACATTGAGATAGATAGTTGAGGGAACCAATAGCACGTCGATAATTGAGTCCACTGGCTCTAAATTCCAAGACTTCATCGTCAGTGCCAGGCAGAATAGGTAAATTGGATTGAAGTGGAGTCCTAAGTGTTTGCAGTCTTCCATCCCATAAACTTTAAGTAGTTCATTGATATATTTTGATTGACAGATAGCAAGAGTTTTCGTTTCCCGGTTTCGCTTAATTTGCATACCAAGCATGTTCTTCACAGGGCCTAAATCCTTAATGCAATAATCAGCTTTCAAGGCGTCCAGTACCCAACCAATGTTCTTTCCAACTATGACAATGTCATCTACCCACATGTAAATAAGAATTCTATCACCCTTTTTACCACAGTAAATGAACAAGTAGGCATCAGCATTACTAACAACAAATCCGTGTTTATAGTACCAGGCCTTGATCGTGAGATACCAACTGCGAGAAGCTTGTTTCAATCCATATAAGGAACGTAGAAGTTTAAGCCAAAGTGATCCACAACGGGAAAGAAGAGCCGGTAACCATTGATGAAAAGGAGATAAATCTGGGAGTTGTTTGATCCAGTCAACAAATCCATCCGGTATTCAGATGTGGACGACTTCTCCTTCTCCGAGTTCAGAATTCAAAAAAGCAGTAATGAAATCAGCTTGATGGATTTCAAGATCTTCAACAGCTGCATGGCCAAAAAGTGCACGAAGAGTCGCAAGGCGGCCAGTAGGGGAGAAAGTTTCCTCAAAGTCCTTGCCTTCTTCTTGAAGATATCCACGAGCAACACAACGGGCTTTAAATTTGTTCAAAAAACCAGAGTCATCAAACTTTCGTGTGTAAACAAAACGAGTAGATATAGGTTTGTGACCATTGGGTAGAACATCGACTATTTCAAAAACATGATTCGCAGCAAATGAGTCAAATTCTTCAAAGGTAGCTTGCCTCCATTTAGTAGAGTGTGGAGTAAGAAGAGCTTTCGCATAAGTAGGCGGATTCGGTTCAAGATCAAGGGTTGAAAGATTGGCGGAATCGTCAATGGAGTTGCCAATAATGGAAATTAGTGCAGTAGCCGTCATTTGAGTATGGTCTTGTCGTAATTCTTTGGCAAGATCAGGACGGTGAAGTCGAACGCGTACGGGTTCGCGACCGAGAATAGCTTCTTCAGTGAATGGAACAACAGCAGTAGATGGGTCTTTTGAAAGAGATAGAAAAGGAAATTCAGACTTGTTGAATCTTACATCATGAGATGTTAAAATAGCTCCGGACAAGGGATCATAAAGCCGATAGTTTTTGGTGCCTTCTACAAACCCCACCAGAACTAGTTTCTCGGCACGGGGTCCGAACTTCCCTTCCCTTCCATGAGTAAGATGTCGAAACGCAGCACACCCAAAAATCCTGATGTGGCCGACAGAAGGGATAGAACCGTGAAAAGCCTCGTAGGGTGTCAAACCATCACAAGATTTGGAAACAGTGCGGTTCTCAAGATAGACTGCTGTGATGACAGCGGCGCCCCACATAAAAGCTGGCATAGATGCACAATGTAACATGGTTTGGGCTTTCTCATTTGTTGTCCGATTTCCTCGTTCAGAGAAAGGGTTTTGTTGAGGCGTATGAGATGCAGTGATGTCGTGAGTGATACCTTCATTTTTAAGATAATCACCAAAAAGATTGTTCACAAATTCCCCACCTCCGTCGCTGACTAGTTTCTTAACGACACGACCAGTGGTACGTTCAACCTGAAGTTTCCATTCTTTGAATTTATCAAGGGCTTCATTCTTGAAGCGTAAAAGATAAATCCAGCGATAAGAAGAGTGGCCATCAGTAAGCTTCATAAAGTATTCAAAGCCAGATGGAGTTGGAGGGTTGATGCGGCCAGAGAGATCAGTGTGAATGACGTCAAGAGGATTGCTGGGACAAGGAATTTTTCCAGAAAAAGGAACACGAGTAGATCGACTGATAGCACATGAATCGCAGAAATCCTTACCAGGGATCTTATCAATTCCATCAGTGTGAGAAGCAGTTGAATTTAGGTAATCATGATTGATATGTCCAAGGCGATCATGCCATAAGTTGAATGAAAAAGAGGAGTTATTATTGGAAGGAAATTGAATAATAGAAATGTTCGGAAAAAGTAGACGGTTTTTAACAAGTCCATCAAATACAAGTTTGTCGCCACAAATAACAGTAAAAGTATCGTTTCCATGATACAAAATTTGAGAACCCTTTTGCCATAAAAGTGAAAGTGGAATAAGATTGTAAGGGAGTACAGGAACGTGAAGTGCATTTTCAAAAATAACAGTTCCACCAGCGCCTTGAACAGTGACAACCCCTTTTCCAACTGCTTGAACAGTTCTTCCAACTTCTCCAATGTTGATGTTACAGATAAAGTCCGAGTAAGAAGAGAAGGATTCTCTGCTTGCGAACATTACATCAGAACAACCTGAATTGAGAAGAGTAGACACAGGCGTAAGTGAAACATTGAGAGCGGTAGTTGAGTGTAAATAGGATTGGGCTGACAATGGGGTATCCAAATCCATGCCAGCATACATAGCAGTTGAAACAGGACCAGAAGGCGTGACAGAAGATGAAGAAGCCACTGGTAAAGCTGGTGTAGCTACAGCAGCGGTAGTCTTCTTTCCACGGACCACGAGCGTAGGTTGGCTTAAGCTCAGGACGAGCGACCCAACATCTTGGTTCCAAGTGACCAGGACGCTTGCAATGAGTACAAATATGACCGGGGTTTTTGTTGCCGGTGGATATCATAGCAATTGGCGCTGATTCGTCGTCCATAGTGGCTTGTTGATGAGCGTCTTGTTCAAGACGATTTGAGACAAAATTAACATCGGTTTTCGAAGTCATGGAGTGAGAAACAACCCGAATGAAAGATTCCATCGAGCAAGGGAGACGTGCAAGAATTAAAACAATGAGGACACGTTCCGGAATTTCAAGACCAACACGAGAAAGAGTAGCAAGTGAGGTTCTAACTTCACTGCAGAATTGAACAGAAGTCGTATACTTGATGTGAAGAAAAGTGTGTAAGATATGAGTCTGATGAAATACATTGTTCGGCATGTATTTATCTTTAAGGTGTTTCCAAAGTCCCGCACCCGTTTTTGACGTTCCTGTCTTGCTAGAGAATTGAGTAGCTAAAGCTAAATTGTTCTCATCCAAATGTCGGACAATGAAATCATAAGCCTTTCGTTCTAATTTCGCATAGGTGACAAGTTTGTCGGCTGGTGCGTTGTCCTGCAGAACATAAGACCCATCCGTCACACTAAATATATTTAAATTGTCCATTTCACTCTCCATCCAAGTAGTCCAAACATTATAGTTCTTATCAGTCAGTTGCATCCAAATTGCAGCAGGAGCCGCGGCTAGCGCAGTCGTCGCAGAGGCAAGTGGATCCATCACCGAAGTCGCTTTGTAAGTTTGTAAGGTTTTGGTTGAAGTTGTTTCTGATGATGATGTCTGTTTGGTTTAAGGTGCGTTTGATATTGAGGTCTGATCAGTTGACATAGGTTAGAGTACTGATAATGTTTTGTATGCACCTAAGTCTGTGGACGGGCAAAAATGGGCAAAACCCAAAAATATGGCTAATAGCGCTAGTGTAAGTTAAAGAGCTTTGTTGGATACTAATCACAACAAGCGAAAGAATACACACCTAATAGCGCTAGTGTAAGTTAAAGATCTTTGTTGGATACTAATCACAACAAGCGAAAGAATACACACCTGACGATGCGAAGGTTGGCGAAGATGGTTACACTGCACAGATGTAGTATTTTTCGGCTATGCAAAATGATTAGAATTAATGTCAAAAATGATTAAAAATGCTATGTTAATGCATAAAAATGCACCATTAATGCACCATTAATGAAAAAAAATGCAGCATCAATGCAGAAAAATGCAGTGTTAATGCACATGAAGAATGAATGCAGAATTCCACCTTTTTCAATTTTGTTTGTCCTTCAGGTCAATCATTTTTCACTTGGGAAAAATACTACATTTGCCCAGTGTTAGGAAGGTTGTGGACAAAAGGAGAAGTAGCGAGAAAGAGTGAGTTATTTTCATTCACAAGCAACATAAAAGAGAAAAAGTGAAAAAGGAAAAAATAGAGAAAAGACAAGAGGCAGACCTAATAGCGCTAGTGTAAGTTAAAGAGCTTTGTTGGATACTAATCACAACAAGCGAAAGAATACACACCTGACAATGCGAAGGTTGGCGAAGATGGTTAGGAAGGTTGTGGAAAAAATGAGAAGTAGCGAGAAAGAGTGAGTGAGAAAAAGAAATACAAGGCTACAAAAGACGCTATTTATACAAGAAGAAGTCTTATAAGGGCCTACAAAAACATCACACAGTTCACGCTACAATATCTCTATGTCTCAGCCATTTCATTATCCATCTCTGCTAACACGCCATCAAGTACATAGTCACTAGTCCAGTTCTAGGTTTGCTCATTATGTCAGTTATAACTAAAACAGGGACAAGTTTAGTGTAACGAGAAAAGTAAAAGTAAATTGGTCAGAAATGAGATAAAACGTTGCCTAGGCCAGATTAACTACGAAATTAACCCCGCCGATTTACATACAATCTTCTGTTTGGAATGTATGTAAGAAATACAGTCGGAAACAAAAGGTCCGAAAAGTATACCACCGGAATACCTTTGTTGAAATTTCCAAACGGACATTTCCAACATCTCAACCTGAGCCCCAAGCCCAAAATCGCGGGTAATAGCGATCCCGACCCCGAGCCTGAAAGGCAGGCTGTCAACCCTAGCCCTACCCGAGCCCTACCCGCCCACTCTCCGAGAGGCTGGGAGCATCCCAAAGCTCGACCCTACTACCCTAGGGTACCCGGAAGGCTTCGGGGCCCGCGGTCAGCCCGCGGGGCCCCGAAGCTGAGTTTTAGTGTTGTGCCTTCTTGAAGCTGTTGTAGTAGAATTCAAGTATCCTGTCGAGTTTGAAATATGTCATAGGAGTGCCAAGTGATGTCACTTCTGCCTTCCATGTGAGATTCATCCTGATTCATCACATTATAATGGAGACATTGGTACAAGTTTGATTGAAAAAGCAAAAACAAAATCAATAATCAATTGATTTCTAAACTCCATAGACAGGCTATTGCCTACTGTTGCTCAATTTCCCTTATCGTCATGTCATCTGGTACCTCTGCTGCAGCATCAACCCCGGCTCTTCCTATTGTTGATCAACCAGGCGATGAATCTACTATAGTTGAAGGACGTAAACGTGGCCGAGTCAGGTTTGTTTGGTCACACTTCACAAAGTTCCCCGGATCAAAACGAGGAGAAGGCTATAACCGATGTAACTTCTCTGACCCTATTACTGGCAAGGAATGTGGTGCGAAGATGAAAGAGGATGCCACGGGAAGTACAAAGTCAATGAAGACTCATTTAGAAGGTCACAATATTACTGAACATAGTGAAAACTTAAGCAATCAATCT
The DNA here is from genome assembly GCF_000204055.1 of Melampsora larici-populina 98AG31. Taxonomy (NCBI): domain Eukaryota; kingdom Fungi; phylum Basidiomycota; class Pucciniomycetes; order Pucciniales; family Melampsoraceae; genus Melampsora; species Melampsora laricis-populina. The sequence goes on along the minus strand of NW_006768798.1, from coordinate 729,283 downwards.
AGTCTTGATGGATTCTTGAAGAAATTCAAGGCCGAACCAGTTGATACACTCAACATTCAAACTTTAAAAACAGCAATTTCCTATTTTATAGCCGACTGTGACCTTCCTTACGCTATTGTCAATAGGTTGTCTTTCAGAAAGCTTCTTCTACTTGCAAATCCTCAAATAGGCAGCATGCTTGTACAGCGTCATTCAATTGCTCAGCACTGTAGAAAGGTCTATCAGAATTTTGAAAACTACATAAAGGATGTATGTTTTGCTGAAGCGTCCTATGTGGCCTTCACCCAAGACGCTTGGACCTCGCCAAATAATCATGGGTTTTTGGGGATTACGGGTCATTATATCTCAAAAGATTGGAAATTAATGGATGTGGTGATTGGAATGCCGCAAATCGAAGTTTAGTCTTACAACACTTATGTGATTCTGTTTTATCAATTGACATTTGATCAAACTGTTTTCTTACTTGACCACAGGTGCCCATGATGGTGAAAATTTCACCGAACTAATTCTCAAGTATCTGAGAAGATACAATTGTTGTTCAAAGATCTCTGCCTTGACTGCGGACAATGCAAGTGTTAACAAAACGATAGGACGTTTGCTTTTGGAAGAGCCTGATATTGAATTTGAAGAGGACCAGCTGCTTGGATGCTGTGGTCACGTAATCAATTTAGCTGCGAAGGAGGGCCTTAAGGTATTTGGAGATGATTCGGATCTGGATGAAGACCATGTTCCTCCAACATTAGCTATGATTGTTGACCCCCCCGACAATGCTTCAGTTGATCTAAGTACAATCTACGCACGTGTTCATGGGCTAGCCATATACACACGAAAGACTCCTCAACGTAGTCAAGCTTTCGCAAGTGTTGTAGGCCTTATTCGGTCCCTTGACGCCACTTCTGATACCAACCTCACTGATGACACAGAAGACATCGCTGCACAAGATGAAGCCCTTCAATTCTTCCAGTTCAAGACACACAAAAACCCGGATGAGCAAGAAACTGTCAACAAAACCGATCGCATTGACAGGCTGTCTGTTGATGTTCCAACACGATGGAACTCATTGTATTTCATGCTCAAACGAGCTCTTTGACTCAAAGTAGCCTGTATGAGGTATTGCGAACGTACAGAAGCCACCAAGTTTGCTCTGACCCCACTTGAGTGGGACTATGTTCAACAAATGTGCGACTTTCTTGAACCCCTCAGTGAGGCTACAGATTTGTTGTGTAAAAGAAGGTTCCCAACAATGCAAGACGTAATTCCCATCTATACAGTTGTTATCGAGGGCTTGATGAAGGTGCAGTTCCTTCTATGTACTGCTCATCTTCACAACTCCCAAATGTGATTTTAACATCAATAACACTTTCTTGCTTTAGGTCCAGGAAAAATACGATCATAATCAACTTCTACCAGCTGCGCGTGACATGCTTCTCAACAACGTCGAAACCGCACCGCCATAGATAGTGGAAGCGCTGCGGGACTTCCACTGAAAATAGGGGGTGCGGTCGTAGTGGCTGGTGCACAGCCCTATTTGGAAACCAAAATTTCCTGTAGTGGGTCATGTGCAACGCTCGGGCTTAGATGTAGCATGTCCACGGTCATAGTGGCACACATAGCGAGCGCTATGACCTGTATAACCCCATGGCCGCCACGCCCACACGCCCATACATGTAAGTAGTATCCATTCCCTCTGACCTGTGCCCAAGAAGACATTCTGACTCCATACTCACTCAACCGACTGAATTTACAATTCACCACCCTCAAATGATCACGAGATCATTTTCTAACTCTCTCCCCCACCAATCAATGGGAAGAAGGGTCCTCAAGAACAGAAATGGCCGGATCGATATCACCAAGTAAGTTCAAACTTGATAGGTATAAAAGACATACCTTTGATCAGTTCTATTTCTGACCTTTCCTCCCCTTTATCGAATTCTAGATTCTAGATTTTTTCTTCATTATTTCAATCCGACCATCCATTTCAGCCCTATTCAATTATTCGATTTTGTCCAATCACATCTTATTTACCACCGTTAGATACAAGACCTCAGTTATCTTATCCGACTTTCTCCTTTTTCGATTTTTAGATCCGTTCTTCTTATTTTTCAACGAAACCATTCCAATCTCAACAAAACCACCATTAATCTTATCCACCACTATCTGTTTACTATCACGTTTACCTCAATCATTACTGCTCCCTGTGTAATCATGTCGGAGCAGCCAATTCGAACCAATTCTCGGATTAATTTGGCTCCTTCAACTCGCTCTCTTCGCCCAAGATCTCCTATTCAACCCTCGCCGGGCTTTGTCTTTACCTCAGCGGACTCTCGAAGGTCTCTTCAGCTTGTGTCACCAACTCGTTCTCCAACTCCCGGTCCCTCCAGCACTAACACTCTGTTTGCTCCAATCGATGGACTCTTTCTCGCAAATTCTGAAGAAGATCAAGAAGCGTTCCAACCTCCATCACCTTTAACCAAGAAGCGAGCCAATTGTCAGTCAGATCAAAATGTTGGCAAAAAAAGAAAAAAGGCATCTGTGAGTATATTCATCACATTATCCAGATTGTTTACTTGAACAGGCTTGTATTAATCTTGTTTTATCTATCCATTTGTAGAAGGAGACAGTGCCCGACTGTATTGATCTTGATCAAGACTCAGAAAATGAAATCATACCCAGCAGACCACGGACTGGTATCAGGGCATCTCAACTTGCTCGAGTTAAGGAGCTTCTGAAGTATTTTCATTCTCCAATTTATCCAAATGGCCAGGTGGGTTTTCTACTTTTTTGTATAACAAATTGGAATCTAACTATGAACTTTATTGTTTTTCAGACCTCTGGTGATCCACGACTCTACAAGTGCCGGTGGTGCCGAGGCCGTTTTCTCAAAGGTATGACCAGCTATTATAATCTTTACGGACATCGAGATGGGAGCAAAGGACGGCCAGCTTGCCCCAGGCGAGCTCAAGCGATAGCGGCAGGTGTTGATCTTCCACCCTCCTGGGCGGAGCAGCAACAAGCATTGGAGGCAAAATCTTTGGCCACTCTCGACTCTTTTGTTTCAAAGGACAGGTTCAGCGTTGAACTTCTTAATCTCATTTGTGTTATCTGGGTGATTCGACAAGCTCTGCCATGGGCTCAAATTCAGGATTCCCCCTTGCGAGCTGCCTTTTGATTGTCAAACGTATCAGCGACTCTTCGATCAGCGGTATGGGCTGCAAACGCTGCCAAGCGTCTTCACCATGGGTTGCAACAGACGGTTCTAGAAACCATCAAGGTAAGTTTTCAATGCTAATGATCATGATTCCAACTTTTCTAACTCCTCATCTCAATTTAGAACAACTCGAGTAAGTTCTGCCTCATCCATGATGGCTGGACCACCCGTCGGAGCCGGTATGCATTCATTGGAATGAATGTCACATTCATCGACGATCAGTGGGAGTTCCGGACCATTCATCTTAGTCTTAAACTTGCTGCATGGAACCATTCAGGTGTCTTGCTTGCTCAACCTGTTGGTCGGTACCTCGTCAAACATGGCCTTCACCATAAGATGAGTTTTTATTTTCACTTTGCATCTCATGTTTTCAACTTCAATCTAATTTTTTTTTTTGATTTAACTACATGTTAGCCCAAACCACAGATTCGGGCTCGAACAATGCCACGCTTGCTTACGAATTGCAGCGTATGTTTTTGGAGGCTTCCCCTAGCGTTGATTGGCCAGCTTGTCGCATGCAGATCCGCTGCTACGCCCACAAGCTTGCCTTACTTGTGAAGCACGGTCTAGCTTCAATTGGAATCGATACTGGCCACACAAAGCCAACCACCCAACCTTTATTCAACATCCCTACCCCCTCGATTACATTAAATGATGGAAATGATCAATTTGAAGCCAAAGACGACGAAGATTCAGATGTTGACCAAGATGCTGATCGTGCTAGCAAAGCAGACGTTTGCAACGGTGATTCTGGTAGTGAATCTGATAGTAATGTTCTACAATCATCTCACCCCTCTAGTGTCTTGCCTGGATCAAGCAGAGCCAGGCCTGATCTGGTGGTTCAGGCAATCAAGAAGGTACATTTATTTCACCTTATTCTTCTATTTTTTACTCAATCACTTCCTGATCTTCAACGCTGACCTTGATGTGTGTAGATTGATCGTGTGAGCCGCCTCATTGCCCGGCGGCCTTCTCGACGTCTTGAATTCCGTAATCGTGCTAAGGATTTGGGTAGGACCTTGCGTTGTCCCATTCTTGGTGCGTCCAGCAAATGGAATGGTCTACATCAGAGCCGATCAATCATGGTTGATGGAGCTGAGGTTAGTTTTGTTTCATGATCTCCGTCTAACTTTGAATTTTACTGAGAATGCCTCTTGCTTTCAGGTTATCAATCAGATGTTGGCAAATGATGAAGAAGGTTATTTTGACGAAATATCGATATCAAAGAGTGAATGGTTATGCGCTTCAGCTTTGAATGAGGTTATGGAAGTTAGTATAGTTCTAAACTGTCTCATTTCTTTCAATTATGTATCATACTCGTTTACTGAGACCTAATGACTTGACCAGGTTATTGTATTAGCCACATCCAGAGTGGAGGGTGACCACTCGACAGCAGCCATTCTTCTACTTGACTATCACCGTGTCCGAACTTCACTGGAAAAACTTGGCTTACATACTCCTTACGCCAGTCTCCAAACCATGATTACTAGCATGGTTAATTGCCTTCAATCATACGAATCAGAGGCTCTTCAATGCGACGCGATCGTCATTGCCACTGTCCTCAACCCTCGTCTCAGAATGAAGTTCTTCGAACTTCATCATCCAACACAAGTTGCTCATGTTCAAAGAGTTATGGAGCGCGAAATGGACTCTTATTCAACTAAATACCAAGCCAGTCACCCATCTGCACTCGTCATATCTAATCAGCAAGATACTACTGTCACCGACGATGAGTATAATGTCTTTGCTTCAAACGCATCCGGACCTAATGATGATACCGAGCAAGAGTATGAGGGTTATATGTCAGGGAAATTCCCACTCACTGCTGGCACACTTTTATCGTGGTGGAAGGTATGTTTTCGTTTCATTTTCATCATACTCAAAGTTTCTAATGACCTCTTCTGTTTTAGGACAATTCAGGGGCATTCCCGGTCCTTTCAATCATGGCTCGTGACTTTCTGGCATGTTCAGGAACAACTTGTTCATGTGAACGATGTTTTTCAGGTGCAGCTGACGTGTGTGGGTCTGATCGATCGGCTATGAGTAGCCGTACCATCGAGCGATGTGCTTCTTCTCGGGAGTGGCTTAGGGCGGGGATAAAGGTTCCTGGCGAGTTTTCTGAGGCTTTTGCCTTGGTGGAAAAGATGGACAGAAGATGAATCGATCTTTCTTTTTTTCTTATTATTATATCCTCTCTCTTTCAGTCTGACTCGATCTTTTGTTTCTTTACTCTCTTTGAATCAGTTTGGCTTTGTTTTTTTCCTACATTCACTCACAGTCTCATTTTTTATCTCATTCATTTAGATCCCCTTCTACTTCTAAACTATCCTTAATACATTTTGTTTTTTCTTTTTTTCCTATTCGTCTACTCTCTTACTCAGCTTTTTAATGATTCTTGTATATGTTTGCCAGATATTCTTTATATGACTTTTAATAAAATTCTATGTTCATACTTAACATAAACTGTGTGCGCTATCGTAGCGATAGTGCGCAAATATTGTAGTGGCCGGTAGTGACTTACCCACGCCACTACATAAATGTCATAGCGGGTCCTCCGAGATAGTGGTGCGTAGCGTGTCCTCAGGATAGTGGTACTTCACACCACTATCCAGTACCCCTGATATTGCTGTGCGTAGCGCAGCGGTTTCGACGTTGTTCTCAAGCTTGAGGAATACTTTAGAGATGCACTCCGTAAACCAGCACCAATCTGTGCAACTATACTCAATCCACGACTTAAGATGAAGTTTTTCGAAGTGAGCAAACTTTATGTATAGTCTTACTCTCTTTAGATGTTTGAACTGATGTGTATAATCAGGATCGTGCTACATTCTTCACTCGCTATGGCATGAATCCAAACGATTTCAAGTCACATTTCATTAAGAAATCTAATCAGTTCTCATCATCAACTTCAATCCCACAACATGCGAAGAAGAAAAGTAAATCTTACCTTGACGATGCCATCTACGGAACTGAAGAAGATACCGAATCCACCACGATTGAAAGCGAGATAGCTCAATACTTGGCTGAGCCTCGCGAGCATCGTTCAAAAACCATTCTTGGATATTGGAAACTCCGTGAAGTATCTTCACCAGGCCTTGCTCAAATGGCCAAGATGTACTGGGGGATTCCTGCTACAAGCACCTCATCCGAAGGAGCATTTAGTAAGACAAAGAGGATCTTGGTGCCTCAGAGATCATCTTTATCTTCCATAAGTGTTGAAGTGCTATTATGTATCAAGGAATGGTACCGTATTTTTGGTCCTATACCTTTTCCATTGGTTAAAAATTCTCTAAGTGTTTGTATCGAGATTGATGGGGAGGATTAGTCTCCGTTTTCCTCAATTTCTCCTCACTGCCTTTTCTTCAACATCTTTACCGAGATCTTTTCATTCGATATCGGTCATCGTTGTTTACTTAGCTCTTTTCATTACTGTCTTTACCAATAATATTATTATCTAACCTTTCAAAGAACTCCGGTGACGCAGTAGAACGTAAAAATAGCCTATTTTGCGCCTTACCCGCGGGTTCCCCGCGGGTAGGGTTTTTCTTCTGAGCTTGAGCCCGCACCCCTACCCTATTGGGTCCCCTAAGCATTGCGGTTCTGGAACTGGTCTCCGAACCCTACCCCTGTCGGGGTAGGGTTCGGGGACCCCGCGGGGCGACGGGTCCGGGGCTCAGGTTGACCAACATCTAATCATCGCAATTAAATAACCTTGCAAATGTCAAAAAACTCCCTTCATATCATAGTTTTGCAAGACATCCTTCACAGACATCTCAAACCGCCGCAAAGATTCCATCGTTAAAGTCGAATTCATCTCATGATTCTTTAATTTTGCGATGAATCTTCCCAATCCATGGATTGGATTGGCTCCAATGCATTCAAGTTTCTATGTGACCTTACACCCACTAAAGGTGGTAGAAAAGGTACTGCCGCTGAGCTTACGTATCTGAATGGTGATTTGAATGGGCCTGGAGGACATCCGCTTGACCTCTATCCAGCAAGGCCAGAGTCTCGCACACCTAGCTTAGACTCGATTTGTCAAAAGGTCGGAGATTACCTTCTTTCAAGAAATGCAAGTGACTTATGCAAAGTCTTATTAACCTTTTATTGTTCTGCATTTGATTCGTTTTAATATCTTTTATTTCCATTATTCATCCTATCATCTTCAAAAACCAATAATTTTGTATCGTGAAATATTCCTCATTCAAGACCAATATCAACATAATCAAGCATTTAGTACCTACTTTTCAACCTTTTTTTGATCAAACAACACCTCAAAACACCTCAGAACTGAGTCATGTTTCGGAAACTGACCTTGACAACCTTCATGTCTCGGAAACCGACTTTGAGAACGTGGAAGATGACGACAAATACAATGGATTCGATCAAGATATCGATTACAATGATGAGTATGTGGATTTAGATGGAGACAACCATTCTAATCTCACTCATCATCATAAAACCAATTCAAAGATATCTCCATCAACTACAACGATAAAGTCCTCAAAATCAAACAAATCCACACCTCGGGGTGTCAAGAAAACGTTTGGCCTACCCCTCGACAGGGAATCCTTTGTAACCTATATACATGAAGAGACTACTCTTGACGATGAGGGCTATCCGCTTCTTCCCAACGGCAACACAGTATATGTCAAGCTCGCCAATCAGAAACGTCCCACAAACTGGGGAACATTTGCTTTCATGTATACTACTTCTGAAGGAGGTAAAGAAAAGAAGAATTGGCGAACTGTTCAATTTAAATGCTTAGGTGTAATAGTTTGCAAAAGCATTACTTGTGACTATTTGGGCTCACCACCCACCTGCTCAAATAAGAGAAGAGAATGGAGCACCCAGTCAATTATTTTGTTATAGTTTACATTGATTATCTTCTTTCATACTCACGCATGTATATCTTGATAGACCTCGTAAATGCCAAGCGGCACGGTGTTCAGATTACCTGCAGTACATTACATGCGACAACACTATGTGTCAGATGGACGAGCATACCAGCGGTTGGGGTATAATCTGACACACTGGTATCCACAATCATCAATGGCCCCGTCGATCTAAGCTGGACAAACTATCACTGGACAAATTTGCACGAAAAGTCGTGGAAAATCCCGAAATCAGACCATTACAACACAAGGTCTGTACATAAATAACTCTTAAATTTTTTCATTTATTGACATGATAATCATCTTACTTCTTTAGGTAGGACGTGCTCCAGCCGGTCAGAAGAACATTGAGTCTGTCTCAAACATTCATCCGGCGTTTGGCCATCTTCATCGCACCGGTTACTATCGTCGTACGATCCTGGTGAATTCCGGTGTAATTCCAGACAAGAAAATACCTGGAGCAGGTGACAGCTTTGTATTGGACATGTGTCATTGGGCTGAGTAATTTCCTTTCTATTCTATTATATTACTTAGTCTCAATCAACTTACTCATATATTTGGATATTTTTTCAAGGCATGGAATGTTAGAAAGATCCAGCTCTTTCAAGCCACGAAATGCTCACATGACGTTTCAAACTGAATGGATGACGAGACAGCTTCTTTCTCGAGACGAGGACAACAATGTGCATAGTGGAGGCCTTCTCTCCAATGTGACTTACAAATTTTTTGCCAATGGTCATCTTTTGTCAACTTCTATGTACAACAAGGACCTTCGGCGTTGGATTCCCATTTTATTTACGTGGTTAAGAAGTTTAACCGAAGAACACTATTCAGCTCATTTTGAAACCCTCATGTCTCAAATTAAAGCAGCAGATATGACTGCTGCTGAACGTGATACACTCGTCCGGCAAGTAGTAGATTTCTCGGCGGCACAGAAGAACGGGTTTATCATGGCTTATATGGAAGTTTTTCAAGAGACGGATCGTGCTGTTGCACTCGACAAATTAAAAGGTTGTGAAGAGCATTTTAGAGCTCAGGTGACGAGGGTGAAGAGGAACCGCAACATCATACCTGCTGATAATGAGGTATGATATATTTTTCAAATTATTTTCTTAATTATTATTTCATCCAAATGTGATTTATACTGATATCTTGGTGATTTGCTCACAGCATGAGTTTGAAAAAGCAGCCCGTGGCCTTATGAAGCCAGACAAACCTGGAGGTTTGAATTGCGATGAAAAAATTGCACAGATGCGCAAGAATTTTCCTAAAGCCAAGCGATGGCTCGAGTGGTGGACAGCGGCCAACATCAAGGCCATGATATTCAAAGCAAGGCCTAAGAGAATTGACTATGATGGACTTTGCACCAACATGCCGGCGACAACCAACGCGCAAGAGTCTCTCCATCGCGTTTATTACATGATCACGTAGGTTTTATTTTCATTAATTTTGTTTTAACTTTTTGCATATTTGTTTTGTAACTTGTGCTGACTATATTTGAGCCCTATCAGCGAAGGTAATTGTACCATTGCTATAGGGCTAATCCAGTTATATGCATTGGCTCTTAGTCTAGAAAGGGACCACAAAGACCGCCTTCGAGGTGTTCCAATTGGATATGGGGAAGAAAACAAGAGCTATAAGAAGGTGGCTCAAATTCTGGGATGGTCGAAGGAACCTCGCAATTTCCGAGAAACGAAGTCTGATGGTAGGCCGCCAGATACAACGCTGGCTCTACTAGGACCGTTGAAGAAGCTTGGTAGACCTAAAGGGTCTACCAATATCGACCGAAACCCAGTCACGACTTACCCCGGTTTTTCCTCTAGCACTGCCATTGGGCGCCAAAATCAATGTTGGCTCAATTCCATGACCGAATGTCTGTATGCAGTTCATACAGCTGTTTGGTACAGCCGGGAAACAGGTAAATCAACTCATATTTTTGCCAAGCTAATGAAGCTGTTCTCGTCAAGGTCAACCTGGGAGATCAGTCAGAAAGGTCAGATCAAGAGCATTCTATCAATAGGACAAAATACTCTCCATGCTGCCATACAAGAAAGTCGACCTGGAAGCTTCCTTCCGGACCAATTTGCTTCCGCTGAACAGTCTTTCAAAGGTATCTTCAATAAGGAAACTTGAACCAATCATCCGTCATCTCCTGCTATCACTCTTCAACTGTTTTGTCTCAACCTCAAGACGAAGCTTATCTGCTCTCATAACAATGAACATATTTTAAACAAAAATAAACATATAAATTCAATTACGTTGTCTCACAACCACTTTGGTGATAAATTTACTTGTGCGCAAACAAGTAAACTTCTGGAACAATGGTCATCATCAACAGGGCTTCAAGGTCTATCATCTCGACACTGCCGTGTTTGCAAGGTCAACAAAGACGAAGTAAAATCCAGTGATCCTACTTCGTCTCCACCCTTCTATGAAAAATCTCGGATTGTATTGGATCCAGCGCCTCCCCATCTACATGTCCAACTTGATATTACTTACTTATTGAATGTTCAGTGCCCAGAAGCCTTCAAGATGATGCAAGAATGTGATTTACCTTACAGATTAATTATCAATGGGACTACTTACATCATGCAGGCTCGCGGTTTTTGGGGAGGTAATCATTATTGGTTTAAAGCCATACAAACAGTTGGTGGCCTGACAGGTGTGTGGCATCATAATGATATGGAAAATGCTGGAATTGCGAAGTTGGTATCTAGAGATGTAGAGAATATTGGAGGACCTTTACCTAATACAAGCTGGGTTATCTATTCTCGAGCACCTACAGCGGCTGAGTCATTGATAATCAAGGAAGCAGATAGCAAGATTGACCGGTCTGTGGGCAACAAAGAATTATTAGACCGACCATCTTCTCAATCTCAAATTGAAGGTGATGAACATGAATTTGATGAAGAGGTACAAAACATGAATATTGAAGAAGAAGATTATGAATTACCCAATGACTCAGATGTAGAAATTGTTCACAATAATATCAACGAGGTAGATGATATGTTTACCTTGGATGATGAAGCCCCTGTGCCAAAGTTGAAACCAAAACAAGGTGAGTTTCTATTCATCTTACATATGTTTGGTGTCACAACTTTTATTTATACTTTGTTGTTGATTTTTTAGGTCGTAAAAAAACTTCTGATATCCAGTTCAAGACCAGCAAAGAGATGGAAGGTATGTTTGCCTCCGACAAAGTTGCTAGTGAAGCAACTTTGGCACCTTTGCAAAAGAAAGAGTTGCAAGGGATGTTTGCCTCGGAGGATGAATTTGCTATTGAAGCGCCTTTGGAAACCGTGAAGGCAAAGCCAAAAAAACAAGGTTAGAAATCTTTCTAACATCACTGACTATTACGTCTGATTCATGAATCTTTATTAATTTGGCCAGGACGTAAGAAATCAATTCTAAAACAAGAGAAAGAAAACATGAAACAAGAGAAAGAAAACGTGGAACCTTTGGCAGATAAATCAAAACGAGGTTAGTATTTTTTTTTACCTATTGACCTTATGTTATCATATTTATGCATAGATATTTCTTCTTTTTATCAGGACGTAGGAAATCAATTGTTAAAGAAGAGGTGTTGCCCTCAGGTAATGTAGACACAGAAGAGAAGGTATCTTCCAAGAAGGTATCTTCAAATAAACGAAAATGTGGTGAGTTATTCACAAAAATTTGTCATTCATTCATGTGTCATTCATCTATCTTACCTATTCTTTTTCATATCACGTAGCACCTGATGGCGACGAACTTGCAGGTGATGGTGCAAAAGCAAAGAAAAAACCCCGATGGAAAGGATGGGTTGAGGTGGAAGAAAACATGGCAGAAGAAGATGACACTTTGGAGGTGGCTGCTGACAGGCTCAGCAGCCAAGACCGTAAGGCCGGTATACGTGTATCAAAGCGTACAAGGCGTAAGAGGGATTAATATGTCGTTATTTATTTATTTATTTATATTTTTCTAGTCATTCTTTCCTTTGGGGTTTCTTTTAATTATTTACATTTTTTCTATCTGCTTGTTTTTTTTCTCCTTGTCGTCACTGTGTCTTTTTTTCTACTTTTTATTTTCTGCTTGTTCTTAATGTTGTTTAGGCATGTAATACAAGAATTTTATTTTTTGATCTTGAAACTTTGATCGTAAATTTCGAAATTGAAGCAAAATTTTGTAATTTTGCAATGTTTTTTTTTTGCAAAGTATATACTCCGGTATTTAATGGGGTGGGTGATTTTTACACAGACTTGTTTACACCGGATCTTCATGTGTAAAATCAAGTCAGTGTAAAATTCCAAAGCAGGGCCGGGTACTTAGAATTTTACACTTGTCTCGATTTTTTTTTCTCAGTGTAAAAAAAAACAGTGTAAAAATCTTGCGGCCGGTGGCAATATTGACTTTTACACTGAATTTGTTACACATGGCACGGTGTAGTATTTAAAGCTCAACAAGAGCTTTACAACACCTAAGAAGGGATAATCTACTACGTGTAATATAGTAGAAGTTGCCTAAAGACTGCCTTCTTCAAAGAAACCAGCACAAGGGCACTTGCTGACCACTTTGTGATAACAGAGAAAAGGATAAAAGGCACCAGAGAAATAAAGCAATACTGTTGTTAAGTATTATTCCCAGATTTTAAGCGCAAAAAAGTCACACACTATGTTTATTACTAGCAATACTGTTGTAAGTATTATTCCCAATTAGACTTGTAGTCTTTAACACACGTAAATAAATTTCTCCTTGCTTTTGAAGGGGCGGATTTAAGTGATCTTAGTACAAATATAGTAAATAAATGATGATTTATAACACTACAACAAAGGTATAAGATGCAGAAAAGGGCGCTACAATCCTAAAATCATCAAGGAGTACTTATATCCACATTTAACAACTTTTAAAACAGTCAACAGCTTCAAAAACCAATCAAATCCGCCTAAATAACCCTAAAAACCATGTAATGACGCAATGTAATGATCTTGTTACTAATGTATGATGTAATTTTCACAGCCAAAAGTGATCAATGACGCAATAATATGATGTACAGCACTTCTTATGATGAATACAGGTGATTTTTTCCTTGTAAACTAGCTGAAAACCAATTTTTGAGATTACAAATCTTTTCAGATGTGCTCCAATTTTTGATTACTAAAGTGCATCTTGTAGCCCACGTGTTACTGATCATTTCTAACACCTACATGACCTACTTCTGATGAGTGATGAGTAAGATATTGAGTTGTGAAGTTAAGGTTTTTGGTGTTACATGTGTCTTGTGACTGTAAATTCGAGATTCACACCAATTTCTTATTTCCCTTATAACTTTTTACATACACCTCCGTTACTAATGATTCAAAGGTTGTACATTATGTAATCCACTCTTCTGCGTTGAATGAGCCATCTACCAACTTTATCTGACGTCATTTGACATATGTAATTAGCTGAAAACCTCCATTTTCGACGATTTTCACCTATTTTCTTCACTTTTCACAGCTGCTACTCCCTTTTCCTTGCTCATGTAATATGACATCATCTTCTATAACCTTAAAAATCCCGGAAAATCCTCTTGGCAACCTTAAATTCCATCACTACCACCATTACATATGTAAACTACACGCCTAACCCTTGTTTACCAACTTCGAAAAAGTACCTTTCTGCTAATAACCTCTGTTTCCCCTTATCAACCTTGAATATTAAAATTGTTCCTGTATAATAAACTGTTGTTCTTTCATATTCTACCCTTATAAAACCCATAACTTAATTATAAATAAGCTAAAAACCATTTTCCAACTTTTACACCTATATTTTCGAATTTTTCTTATCTTTTCTTTTTCTGTCTTTTTGTAATAACTTTGTAAGTAAACTATGTTGATCTTAATAATAATTTTGAAATAAGATGACATAATAATGAGCTAATAAGTATACATAAGCCTCTAAGAGCTTCAATTGATCTGAAAACCTGAATTTCGAATTCTCTGCTATATTGAAGTTTGCTAATAAACTGGTAAAGTAAAGATGATTAATTTTTTTGCTTAATATCATAAATAGATCACCACAACGGCTGTGTAAAAAAGGGCAGTGTAATAATCACGGGCCCCGACCCGACATGTATTTTTACACTGAGCCGGGTACACCGACTAGCCATGTGTAATATCAGTTCGGTGCAAAAATGTCATTATATGCTGAGCTGACCTTCAATTTTACACCAATGATTTACACTGTATCTCATGGACACCTCAACGCACAAACATCGCATGCTTGAATGCCTGAAGAATCCCACATAACCCCAAACATCAGACGTATATACCTGATGTTTGGCAAGGTATCAAAAGGGCGGCAAACCTTTCGAAAAAAACGCAATGCCGCCCTTTGACCATTCCCACATATCCATATCCATGGAGTGGAGGCCCACGTGATAAGATTACAGTTCTGATCATATGAACAGAAGCTCTCCGGATCGGAAAGTGGAATTCCATCCACTTTCGGATTGCACGACGAACATATAACCCTCACTTTTAAACGACTCCTTGCTTTTGTTGACAACCGTCACTCGTTTTTGACCACCTTTAGTTCCAAGTCTAATTGGAACTTGAATTGAAGCATTTCTTGATGACGCTTTCGTGCCTTTGTATTGGTTACATTTAAAGCATTCCTTGACGCTTTCGTACTTTCGCTTTAACGCTTTTGTACTTTCAAATTGGTTTCTATCACATCCATCATGGGGCAATCATTATCCATTTCTTTGGCCGCTCTCTTGGACAATGCGGGAGCCGGAGAAGAGGACTTGTCCCCATATGTGTCTTCGCGTCATCCCTCAGAAGCGATTCAAGATTCCACTTTGGAAAATCTGTTCACTACCACTCCTAGCTCTCCTTTTACCATTATCTTGACTTCAGACTGCTCTGAATCTTCTTTGGATCCCTTATCAAGTTCCTTAGAAACAACTCCTTTAAAAACCCGTCGATTTCATAAATCTCCAAGCGTAATGACAATGTCTACCAAATCTGAACTAGTCAACAACTCCCAAGATGTATTTGAAGACGTTGACAACATATCTCATGTTAGCAAATCTACTGAAGCCGTTGGACCAGTCAAAACCCGGCAATTGCAGCTCCCATTCAACAAAAGCAAGTTTGCCACATGGATCGATGAAGGTAGTGACCTCGACAAACAGGGATATCCAATATATCCTAACGGCGAAACTATATATGTGAAGAAGGCCGAGGATCAAATCAGTAACTTTAAAAAGGGCATTGCGACCATTGCGTGGACTCACACGATGCGGACTGAACACAACAACGACTGGACTATCAGACATTATTACTGCCTTGGTCTGCTTATTTGCTCTGCGAAAGGCTGCCAACTGGCGGGATCACCACCCACCGGCCATAAGGGAATAGAGAAACATCTTGCAAAGTACGTCATCAGGATCATATTTCTCTACGTTTTGTTAAACTGACTTGATTCCGCTGGTTATTTGGTAGGTTTCCCAATTGCACTGTGTCTGGATGTCCTGGTCTTGTGAATCACTTGGCGTGTTACGCACGCTGTCGTGTTGACGAGGACACCGTCGAAAACTGGTGTTTGCTGCGACACCAAGGACAACACACCCACCAATGGCCAGACCCCAAAAAGGCTGATCCTCTTGCAAAGGAGAAGCTGGAAGAGGCTGTGTTGAATGATCCGAAATTGGGACCACTTGGTATGAAGGTATGTATAATCATCTTTATCTTCTTCTCTTCTCCGTTACTCTGAAGCACATAAACTCACAGTTCTGCTCTCTCTGATAGGTTGGACGTGCCCGTCTTGGCACCCAACCTATTGCTTCGATAACAGACATCCATTCCTCTTTTGGGCATACCGACCGCCTTGGCTATTTGCGCCGTGACATTCTTGCAAAACATGGGTTGATGGACGATAAGAATGATAAGCAAGGAGGTGACAGATGGTATACACAGATCAAACATTGGTCCAAGTCAGTAGATTTTATTTGTCTTTTGTACTCCCTGTCTCTCTTTTCGTATTCCATTCTATTTGGGTGTTTACTATACATGATGGCTGATATATCCTCTTTTGCCTTTGACAGGAAAGGGATGAAAATCGTATCTGTCTCAATGGATGACAATGATCATTTCACCTTCCAAACGAAGTGGATGGCCGAAATGCTAGTAGTCAAACAAGAAGACGGGGAGGCCTACTCTGGCGGCCTCCTCTCCGATGTCACTTACAAATTCTTTCTGAACGGTGTAGTATTTAAAGCTCAACAAGAGCTTTACAACACCTAAGAAGGGATAATCTACTACGTGTAATATAGTAGAAGTTGCCTAAAGACTGCCTTCTTCAAAGAAATCAGCACAAGGGCACTTGCTGACCACTTTGTGATAACAGAGAAATAGATAAAGCACCAGAGAAAATAAAGCAATACTGTTATAAGTATTATTCCCTGATTTTAAGCGCAAAAAAGTCACACACTATGTTTATTACTAGCAATACTGTTGTAAGTATTATTCCCAATTTGACTTGTAGTCTTTAACACACGTAAATAAATTTCTCCTTGCTTTGAAGGGGCGGATTTAAGTGATCTTAGTACAAATATAGTAAATAAATGATGATTTATAACACTACAACAAAGGTATAAGATGCAGAAAAGGGCGCTACAATCCTAAAATCATCAAGGAGTACTTATATCCACATTTAACAACTTTTAAAACAGTCCACAGCTTCAAAAACCAATCAAATCCGCCTAAATAACCCTAAAAACCATGTAATGACGCAATGTAATGATCTTGTTACTAATGTATGATGTAATTTTCACAGCCAAAAGTGATCAATGACGCAATAATATGATGTACAGCACTTCTTATGATGAATACAGGTGATTTTTTCCTTGTAAACTAGCTGAAAACCAATTTTTGAGATTACAAATCTTTTCAGATGTGCTCCAATTTTTGATTACTAAAGTGCATCTTGTAGCCCACGTGTTACTGATCATTTCTAACACCTACATGACCTACTTCTGATGAGTGATGAGTAAGATATTGAGTTGTGAAGTTAAGGTTTTTGGTGTTACATGTTGACTTGTGACTGTAAATTCGAGATTCACACCAATTTCTTATTTGCCTTATAACTTTTTACATACACCTCCGTTACTAATGATTTAAAGATTTTAAATTCTGTAATCCACTCTTCTGCGTTGAATGAGCCATCTACCAACTTTATCTGACGTCATTTGACGTATGTAATTAGCTGAAAACCTCCATTTTGCACGGAATTCACCCATTTTCTTCACTTTTCACAGCTGATACTCTCTTTTTCTTGCTCATGTAATATGTCATCATCTTCTATAACCTTAAAAATCCCGAAAAATCCTCTTGGCAACCTTAATTTCCACTACTACCACCATTACATATGTAAACTACACGCATAACCCTTGTTTACCAACTTCAAAAAGATGCCTTTTCCCTAATAACTTTTGTTCCTCCTTATCAACCTTCAAGATTAAAATTGTCATAGTATAATATAATGTTGTCCTTTCATATTCTAACCTCATAATACCCATAACTTTATTTTAAATAAGCTAAAACCCATTTTCCAACTTTTACACCTATATTTTCAAATTTTTCTTATCTTTTCTTTTTCTGTCTTTTTGTAATAACTTTGTAAGTAAACTATGTTGATCTTAATAATAATTTTGAAATAAGATGACATAATAATGATCTAATAAGTATACATAAGCCTCTAAGAGCTTCAATTGATCTGAAAACCTGAATTTTGAATTCTCTGCTATATTGAAGTTTGCTAATAAATTGATAAAGTAAAAGATGATTAATTTTCTTGCTTGATATTGTAAATAGATCACCACAACGGTTACCTATTAACCACGTCGATGTACAACGAGAAACTCCCGCGCTGGATACCGATCTTACTGTCGTGGCTTGGAGGACTGTCAACCTTACACTACAAGACTCATTTCGCCACTCTGTTCAAACAAATCCAGAAGACTGATCTATCAGACAGAGAAAAAAGGCGCCTGGTCAAACAGGTTGTGGATTTTTCTGCCGCTCAGAAAAATGGATTCATTGATGCATACATGGAGGTATTCAACGTGCATGATCGAAAAATAGCCTTTTCGAAGTTGCACGGCTGCGAACAGCATTATCAACAGGCGGTCACTCGTATTTTGAAAAATCACAAAGTTGTGAAGGTTAATATGGTGGTAGGTTACCTTTCTTATGTCTTTAATTACCTTCGTTATTGTCTTTATGTATTTCATCTAATTGTTCTCTACCTTGGACACGCAGGGTACTTGGAAGAAACTGTGTCAAGAGCTTCTTCTCCCGGATGAACCTGGACTTCCGAATCTTGACCAAAGACTCAAAGACTTGCGACGATTATTTCCATTGGCGAAAAAGTGGATCGATTGGTGGTACGCGGCGGATGTCCAAGCCATTCTCTTCCCTGCGCATAAGCGTATTCCTGAAGATGACCCGCCATTGCCTGAAGAAGAATCCGATGACAAAGGAGAGGCTCAACCACGCCGCTGCGCGGATTTACCCAAAACGACCAATGCGCAGGAATCCTTACACCGAGTCTATTACATGCTCTGGTGCGTCTTTGTCATACCTTGTTGACCTCATCAAATGTGAACTGTAACAATTATTAATAATTGTTATATCTTGGGTTATTGTTAGTGATGGCAAGTGTGGGATCATCGGCGGGATGATTCAACTGTTTGCCTTTGTATCAAGTTTAGAGCGCGACTACGAGGCACGATGCAAAGGCATCGCAGTAACTTACGGTTCCAGCAATCAAAATTGGCAAGATGTTGTTACGTCTTTAGGCATGGCCAAACCCACTAAACGCCGATATGTTGCAAATGACGGCCGTGCACCGGATACCACCCAAGAACTGCTTGATGGTGCCAATGCTAAATCCGGAAAACCGTCCAAGAAGAAAGGTCCTGGACGTCCTCGAGGTTCCCAGAACGTCAATCGAAGTGCTTTGACGACATACAAGTCTTATACGTCAGGCACAACCATTGGAACACTGAATCGATGCTGGCAGACTGCCACGCTGGAATCCCTCTACGCTCTTTGGGGTCCACTTTGGAGTGACCACACACACGTCAATGGGACATCTTTGCCCACGATAATCATTCAACATTTCACCGGACGTTGCGATGGTGAAATGAATGAAGGGAAACACCTCGGCAGTTTATTGAAACGAGGCCAGAACATCATAAACAAAGCCATTCAAGCTCTCAAACCGGAGTCTTACACGTCCGACAAGTTTTGTTCTGCCAATGGATTCATGGACATGATAGTCGAACACCCGCACACAAGGCCTCTTTTTGCTATCAACGTGACTAAGACCTTGATATGCCATTGCAACAGCGCTCACAATCGAGCTACAACTCGATCTTTGGGTGGTTTCCGTCTTTTCCCCTCGATATTCAGGGAGTCTGTGGTTGCTTATGGTCAACTGGACCTATTGCTAGAAGAATTATTCACTGAAGGTGTCCTCACCGAACCCGGCCTTGTATGCCGACAATGTCATCCAATTACGAAAGGCCAGGAGGAAGAGGACCCAACAATGTATGATCAACGTATGAAGATTGAACATACATCCTTACCTTTGCATCTCTACTTTCTCATGGACAACGTCATGGCTTTAGATACCAAGGAAAGAGGACATTACATGGGCGAGTCCAACTGGCCCGCGCGTATAGTAGTTGGTGAAGCCCAATATCAGATGGTCACCCGTGGATTCTGGGGTGGCAATCATTATTGGTGCCAAGTGGTGCGCTCAGTTGAAGGCGTTTTGGGCGTATGGCATTACGACGAGCTCAAGAATGCAGGATTTGCTCAGCTAATATCCCGCGACGTAGACAGCATTTCTGGGTGTATTGCTGACACCGGCTGGACATGTTACACGCGGGTTCCATTCAAAGCTGAATCTATCAAGATCAAACAAGCCCTTCTGGACATGATGAAGAAGTTTCCAACCCGTCACCTCTCAATCCCTTTCACATTGCCTACCAGCACGATGCCATTTGGAGGAGGCCTTCCTTCTCTCACTGACGACGGCCTTTTAACCAACGCCTTACCCGAAGAGGCTTCTTTGCCAGTTGGTACTGATGCTAATGCTGATGAAGAACACCTCAACGACAACGAGGACGTTCTCTACGACACACTCAATGTTCTCTACAATACCGACGAGCCTCTGAGCAATAATGACGAGCCTCTCGACCTCAAATTCGGACCTCTTGATCATGTGGGTGTCATACAAACCGAAGACGCCGACGTGGAGGTTGATGAGCTATCTCATCAACCTTCTGAGGAACTCGAGACGCCTTTGAACCCTGTCAAATTGAGGATCAAGTTGGCCATACCAAATTCAAATTTGAATTCGTCAAATTTCGATGAGGACCTTGCACCACCAGTAGCCTCCACAGACGTCCAACCACGTAATGTCCCTTCCTTAACTAGTTTTCATGGTTCTTTGCAGGACACTGACTTGTTCCCAATGCTGCATACAGGTACCAAGCGCACGCGCAATGCTACAAACAAGTCTGATCCCTCACAAGCGGAAGACAGCTCTGCAGCGGCTAAACGAAAGGCTGCAGCTGATAAGCGCAAGGCTACAGCTGATAAGCGCAAAGCTGCAGCTGCAAAGGGGCGCCAGGCTGCGGCGGAGAACCGCGAGCGGCTTAAGAAGTTGAGGGAATAGTGATTTGTCTTTTTTTTGTTCTTTCTATGTTATGAAAGAACTTCTTTTTCTTTCCTGTATGCCTGTGCGTCGACTATAAACCCATACAAATGTTTCTTGTGCGCTTATCTCCCGTGTTTTTGTTCTCAAGTCTGCGTAAAGTTTTCGGTGCAAAAATCAATTTAGGCGTGCCGATGTTACATTTTTGCACATGACCTGCTTACACAGACACACCCGGTGTAAATTTTGGGGGTGCAAAATTGTACTTTGCCTGTCTAATCTCAAATTTTACACCGTTTTTTTTTACACCGCCATATCATGTGTAAAGAAATCAGTGTAAAATTCAACCTTACCACCGGCCACATGACTTTTGCACTGGAATTTTTACACTGAATTTTATTACACCGAGATAAAAAATACAAGACAAGTGTAAAATTCTAAGAACCCAACCCTGTTTTGGAATTTTACACTGACTCGATTTTACACATGATGTTTCGGTGGAAAAGAGTCGGTGTAAAATTCCCCCTCCCCGTATTTAATGGCTACAAAATTCAACAATACCCCCACGAAATTTACTTTTGCGTATGTTTTTTTTTGCGGAGCAAATTGGTTGCAAAAGTTCAACCGTAAAATTCGAAAAAGCCCCATCTGTGTACTACTTTTGCGGGACAATTTTTCCGAACCTTTTTTTTACATGCATTTAAAATTATTAAATGTCTGTAAAATTGAAGAATACCTAGGTATTTTCGAATTTTACGACATATACAATTTGCGAACATTGATCATTGCAAATCAAAGTTCGCAAAATTCTACGATCCCATACTATAGTTTTTTATTTTCCCTCTGGCCCTCCCTCTCCATGATAATTTGCTCCACATCAGTTTTTTTTGTTAATTTTTTTTTACTTCTTTACATACAGTTTTGTAGTGGCCCCCCCACGGATGTTTGCTTTTGGCAGATCTCTTTGGTCTCTTTTCAGATACAAAACACAAATCAGACCTCAGGTTGTCCTGTGTCCAAAAATTTGACTCGCCGATTTTCATTACCCCGCTGCCAAACCAATTCCCCATTTGTGCACTGGAAGATCAATCCCGGCCTTGGATTGGGACCGTTGCCTGTATCTCTGTTGCCTCATTTCACGAACCACACAAGCTGTGGTGATGTAGGTTCAAATTCAACCAAATTTCCAATCCGACCAAAGCTTTCAAGGTCCAAGAGCGACCGACTTGGTAAAAGAGCCTTGCTTGACCCCGTCCGTCAAGATATTGCAATATCTGACTAACTTATTAGCCTCCAAGTCAATAGTCCAAATAAGTCGGAGTTCTTGATGATGTTGTTGTTTTGAAGGTCTATTGTTCTAACTGGTGAGGTAAGCTTTCTTTTTATATAATCTGTTTGAACCTTGATCATTCAACCGAAAACCCACGAAGTCAAGATACAGGGGTTGAAAATCAATTACATTGGTAAAGAAGAGTTGTTTGAGATAAAGTAAGCTTGGATTCGATAAAGAAAAGGAAACTCAAGCCGAGCCCTGAAACCGACGTCCCTTGGGTTACCCGGAAACCAACCCGCCGGTTGCGGTTTTGGTTAGGCTTTTTGACCCCCTGATACATCGGTTAACCCAACGGTTTTGGAAGCCGGGGGGTTTTTAGAAAGTACCCAACCCACGGGTAACCCGTGGCTTTTGAGCAAACAAATTGATTTCAAACTAATGGAAAGAGTACAACAAAACAACAGTGAAGTTGTAACCCCGTGAAGAAAGTGGTGAAAAAGAAAGAATAAAAAAATAAAATTAGAAAACAAAAAATTTATGATGAAAATTGAGTTGTGAATGTCAATCATCATCGATTACAATCTGATTGTTGGTTGAGTTAAGTTTATGAGGGAAATACATAGGCCCAAAGAGGCGGAACCACTCTTTAAGACACAAAAGAATCTCCACACTTGCAGGAGATAAAGAAGCTCGTTGAGGTCCTATGATACGCTTCATCTTACTAAAAGCTCCCTCAGATGGAGTGCTAGTAGCAGGAATGGTGAGGTACATCTTTGCCATCTTGGCAAGTCCTGGTAGGGAGTCCTCTTTCCCTTTCCAAAAAGATAATACATCCCCCCGATGTCGATCACAATCACCTAAATAGCGATGAATTTCACTCTTGATAGTGTTGTATATGGTAGGTTCATCGCTTCCGTAGATGGCTTCGGCAAAGCGATTTGGGTTTGCCTTTGTTTTCTTGACTTCGGAGCTTGGAGGAACAGAGGAAAATGCGGATGCCATATTGATGAACTGTTGCTTGAAGTTGTGGGGAGTCATGCCGTAGTTCATAAAGAAGTCTGCTCGATCCTAGATAAATTCTTCTTGGTCAATAATCATCACTAATTGTTGATAAGTAGAGATTTGCCTACCTCAAAAAACTTCATCTTCAGGCAAGGGTTTAGAATCATTGCACAAACGGGTGCTGGTTTTTTAGTGCTTGTTTGAAGTACTCTTCCAGCTTATTCAGCATGTCCTTGGCAGCTGGTATAAGCTGAGTGTGGTCATACTTTTCCTTGACCTGAAGTAAGAGAAATTGAACAATAAATATGATATTACTTGGAGTGAAATGAATAGTTGAGATCACGTACCTTCATCAAACCATCAATGATGACTGTATAAATAGGAATTACTTCATGCATTGTAGGGTATCGTCTTTGACATAACATATCGGTAGCCTCACTGAGAGGCTCAAGGAAGTTGCACATTTGCTGAACGTAGCCCCACTCTAACTGGGATAATGCAAACTTGAGGGCTTCTCGCCGTTCACAAAACTTGATGCAGGCCTCTTTCAATCAAAGTGCATGTTTAAGCATTAGGTATGACGAGTTCCATCGGGTTGAGACATCAATCATCAACCTATTGGCTCGACCAGCCGTTGTCGAAGTTTGAGATTGATGATTAACATCTTCATCGGGGTTTGATGGTGTGCGGTACTGGAAGAACTCGGCAGCATCTTTGTCTAGTTGAGCTTCAATATCTTTGTCGTCATCTTCATTTGCATCGAGTTGTTTGGTTGCATTTCAATCATCAAATTGATTGTTGATTTCACCATCATCTGAATCTGAATCTTGAAGGAGAGTTATCACCTTTGCAAAGTTCTGACTTTGTTGAGGGGTTTTTCGAGTGTACATTGCAAGTCCGTGTATACGAGCATAGATGGTGTTGAGCTTGACAGAGGTGTTGTCAGGAGAGTCCACAATATTCATTAACGATGGCGGTAGGGTTTCTTTGTCTTCGATCGAGGTGTCTCCAAAAAGCTTGAGGCCTTGCTTGGCGGCTAAGTTGATGACATGAGTGCAGCATCCCAAGAGCTGATTCTCGGAAAAGTTGATGTTGGGTTCTTCCAAAAGCAATCGTCCAATCTTGACGTTCACGCTGGCATTATCGGCAGTCATGCCCGCTACCTTCCAGCCCAGATTGTATTCCCGGATATACTTGCCAATAATCTCAACAAAGTTATTGGCATCGTGGGCACCTAGATAGCAGAGACAGGTAGATAGTTTAGTCAGAAACAATCTATTAAGAAAAAAAAGATGTACAAAAAAAGACTTACCTTCAATATTGGGCATTCCAATTACACTGGGAAAATGTAGTATTTTTCCCAAGTGAAAGATGATTGACCTGAAGGACAAACAAAATTGAAAAAGGTGGAATTTTGCATTCATTCTGCATGTGCATTAAAACTGCATTTTTCTGCATTGATGCTGCATTTTTTTTCATTAATGGTGCATTAATGGTGCATTTTTATGCATTAACATAGCATTTTTAATCATTTTTGACATTAATTCTAATCATTTTGCGTAGCCAAAAAATACTACATCTGTGCAGTGTTACGATGTCCATGAGCTTCCAATCTTTAGTGATGAAGTGGCTAGTGATTCCCAAGAACCCGTGATGATTAGGTGAGGTCCACACGGCTTGCGTTAAGGCTACATAGTCGCTTCAATCAAAATACTCGGACTGAATAAAGTTCTTGTAGTGGTTATAAACTTTGCTGCAGTGCTGAGCAATCGCATGTCGTTGCACTAGCATTCCACTAGTTTGACCGTTGACCAATTGAAGAAGGTCTCTGAAAGATGGTCGGTTGACTATGGCATAGGGGAGATCGCAATCGGATATGAAGTAGGTGAGCGCAGTCTTGAGAGTCTCCCTATTGAGAATTTCCTATCAAGTACCAAGAGAAAGAAACAAGGAAAGAAAAAATATTAGAAGGATGAATCAAATGAGTTGGTAGAGAGAGTATTCATGACTCACCGGATTCCCAATCACGCTTTTCTTGAAGTAACCAACAACACTCGATTGGTTCTTTGCTGGCCCATCCTCGTAAATCTTATGCTTACTCTTCAAGTGAGCAGCCATCGATCTTGTACTTCCATAGATATCTTCCTTCATCTGTGTGCCACAGGGTTTTCCAGTCTTGGGGTCGATTACTTTGCATAAGTTGTGACCGGTGCCTTTGGTAGCGCCCTTGACCTTCGTAAAGTGACTCCAGACATAGCTGACTTGTTTCCGTTTGACGGATGAACCATCATCACAAGTGTCTGAACGGCCGGAGGGGGCTGGGGTATAAGCGGGAGTAGATGCAACAGAAGACATGGATAACATATCAATAGTTGGATGGATGGTATCGGTGAGGTGGTTTGGAATCTCCATCGGTTTGATGCAAGGATTCTGGCCGAACATGAAAGAACTATTGAATATTGATTTTTTTTTCTTTTCTCCGTGATTGGGCCCCGCAAACAATCGGGTTTACCCGCGGGGCCCCGGAAAATTCGGGTTTACCTCGGTTACCCGGGTTCAGGACCGGGGGTGGTCTAGAGCACCGGGTTTTTCTTACTTTTGCTCGGGACCGGGACCGGGACCGGGTACACTCAAAGTTACCAGTTTTTGGACCGGGTAGGTGACTACCCGGGTTTTTTGGTTCGGGGCTCAGCTTGAAAGGAAACAACGGTAAAGAGCAAAGTGAACCTTTTGATCATGTCATCATTTTGATCATGTCATCATGATCACAAGTGCGTATGATGTAACAAAGAAATACCAGCACACATGAATAAGCCATATGGCTTATTCATTAATATCTCAATTGCCTATTTACACTTGCTTCAGTGTGCTCGTATTTTGAGAGACCTCACCAGATCTCCTGCCTTAGCAGAAAAAACCATGACAACTCTAATCCAAGATTGTAGACATTTTGAGCAACACCAACCGGCGAAGTGACCGGGCAAAGAACCAACCGGTTACGCTTGACATATAGCACTATAGTCAATCCTAGTCAATCACGCACGCGACGCTTGACAAGAACACTCTAGAACACTACCTTTTACTTGAGCTGTGGGGGCAAACTTTGGTCATACTTTCTGAATTCGACTGTAGGTGTTCAAACCTCAAAATCAATTCATGCAAGTTTTGTGCAAGTTCTGTGCAAGATATGAATAGAACTTGCACGGATCTTGCACAAAACTTGCAAGAGTCGGTCTCGCACGGTTTTTGCACGGTTTGGAACACAATAACTCGGGTTGTCAAAAAAATTAATGTGCAAGATTAGTGCAAGAAATCTTGCACGGATCTTGCACGGATCTTGCACGTTGGTCTTGCACAGTTCTTGCACAGGTTTGAACACCCCTAACTTAACAAAGTCCCTCCGAGGCTTGACACCCTGTCAATCAACAAGTTGAATCAGGAATGTCTGCACCGGAGGGACTTACGCCTAATGTCCGCTTTTTGGCCTGAGGGCTAAGAAAATCTTTGCGGGAGAAATCTTATTTATCCCTTTTCTGTGAGCACACCGAGGAACATCGACCCTCCTTGGAATAGGACATGCGGGAGGTCTGGCTACACATTGTACAAGTCGAATCATCGACATCCGCCCATTCCTTCTCGAGATATTTGGGAAATGAGTTGAAAATGTCTTTAGTAATGATTTTTGTAAAGCCATAACCCTATCCCGCACGTGGAGGAAGTGGGAAGAGTTGCTGAGCCGAGGGAGTGGGATACCTAATGCTGTCATCCGCCAAAATAAGCTTGCTAGCTCTGCAATGGGAATAAGTCCCCTGACTTAATGTAGCTACATATAAAGACAACACCAATTCCTTGTTGAATATTTCGAGAAGTAAATGGTGGAGGGTGATGGTTCGACTTGTACGATGTGTAGCCAGACCTCCCGCATGTCTGATTCCAAGGAGGGTCGATGTTCCTCGGTGTGCACACATTGAAGGGATAAATAAGATTCCACCCGCAACAATATTCTTAGCCCTCAGGCCGAAAAGCAGACATTAGGTGTAAGAGCATCTCCAACGCAGTCGGTATCTGTAAAACTCATACACATCCGAATTGGGCCTGCTGAAGAAGTACAGCAGGCTGTATTCGTTTTTGAGAATTGACTACCTCCAACGCGCACCTGAGGTGCCTCAGCATGAGCCCCGTTTCCCGCGGGCTCGGGGATCTCCGGCTTCCGTACCGTCGGTACGGTGCCTCGGGCTAGGTATCTCAGCCCCCCGGCACCGTACCGACTCCGACGGAGCGGGGACCGGGCAAGAGTATGAGGATCCCCGGTTTTTATCGGGGAACCGAGCTATAGCAGAGAGCTGTAGAATCGAGGGCAGATAGGGAGAAATGAAAGGTGAGGAAGGCCTCGTAACAACTCATACATCAGTATAAGGAATCAAATACAATGAAATACCTGTACGAAACAGTAGAATATCAGCCGGAACTTGCTCGTGAAGCAGATTTATGAATTTTTTTGATCTAGCAAGCTCTACCGACTAACACTCGACGGGGAACCGACGGGGAACCGATATTTCGGTAGGCCCCCGATTTTCGGTGGCGGGGGGCGGTCTGAAGACGTACATGAAGATCCCCGACGGGGAGGGGTCGGCTCGCACATCCGAATTGGGCCTGCTGAAGAAGTACAGCAGGCTGTATTCGTTTTTGAGAATTGACTACCTCCAACGCGCACCTGAGGTGCCCCCACCCAAGGTTATGCGGCTGCCGTAAATGCCAGATACTTATCTTCCAAGTTGATAATAAGATGCCATCAATCACAATCGATGATGTGATCATCGATTGTGATCAACTGAATGCGGGAATAAGATTACCACGTTCGTCCAATACGCGGCAACTCTGACATTCCTCTGTCATTCTCCAAACGTCAAATTTTTCCTAGCGATTTCGAGAACTTGACACGAGAGAACCGCGAAGCTGAAAACGAGGGATCACACACATGGCAACTTGTGACAAATCATGTGCGCGCTGGAGGTTGGTTTTTGTGGCCAAACCGCTAAACGTAAATTACAGCTTACGTTTATGTCTAAATGGCTACGTTAAACTTACGTTTACAGAGTCGCGTTGGAGATGCTCTAAGTCCCTCATGCTGCGACATGCGGATTCAACTTGCTTGAATGACAGCTGTCGCAGCATCGAGGGACTTTGTTAAGTTAGGAACACCCTAATTGCTCACGAAAGTGGAAGACGTTCATCGCTGCCCATAGAACTTAGACGAACCAGAGGAACCAGACCTGCCAGTTGACAATAGTTGACAGCAGGGACCTATGAGTTCCCCGGTGTATAGGTTAGGGGTCCCACGCAAGACCACGCAGCATTCTTTGGCAATCGGTAAAACAAGTCTCCCTTTGAGACAGGTGTTGTGAGACCTGTTCCCAGTGTCCACACATTGATTCACGTCCTGACCCCTTTCACGTCATCACGGCCGTACACGAATTTTTCGGCGAGCCTGTACGAAAAGGTATCTCAGTGCGCTGGAAAGCACACTATGCCCACATTCGAACCCGTCCATCTTATCATAAATAGCGTCATCTAATAAATCCTGGCCGCTCAACCAACCCCGCCGCTTCATCTTTCGAAAATGGCAATGGCGACATCCATAACTCCTTACCTGTTTACAGTGCCGTTGGCATTGCAGGCCTTCTGGCGACATCCGTATTACACGAACAGCAAGGCGGCAAGCGCAGCACGGGTGTTACTCATGCCAGCGACAATATACTTAGCATTGACAAGCAATCTTGATCGACACTTCGAGCCTCGTGACAAGAACTTCCATGTTAATTTTACAATCAGTTCCTTCCTCACAGTGCATATCGTATGTCTTGCAATACAACTCGGGCTCTCACAGGACCCTCCCCTGCCAGTATCTAGTAAGCATTGGTATCACAATTCTACCTTCCAGAAACACGCTCTTATACATGCACATTGTCGCAACAAAACCTTTAGATAAGCTCAAAGCCGAGGAAAAGATGGGTAAAGATAATCCACAAAAATTGTCATCACGTATCGACGTACAATCAGCCCCTTCATGGGGTGACTTGATCAAGTTTACTGTTTGGTTACTTACTAGGTATGTTGCTATGCTGTCCTAGACATATTCCAATTCCAATTCCAAAAACCCGAGAAAATGACTGGATTACGAAAAGTTGAATTTCTTCCTTCTGCTCTCAATCAGCCCTCGGTTTGTTGGAACTACTTGGGCTCCTCCAAAATCTGTTTTACCTCCTGCTCCCAAGCTGTCCATGTGGGATTTCTTTATAAAGACCATGAAGAATACTTTGAAGCATCACTTTATGTTTGTATCATGGTGGTTTGTGGGCGTCATGATTACACAGCATCCGCAGGGATGCTATGGTTTTCTGACCCAAGAATGCGGGCTACCAGAGGGTCGCTTATTGAAGATCTTAGCTCCGTACCTCAATGGAATACCTTTCGCAGTCAGTTGATTTTCACCTGATGTAAAGTATCTCAAGCTGCCTGGAATTTTTCTCAACAAATCATGTTCTCTTTAACTTTGAAATATTTATGTACAGTTTGCTACGTGGCTTACCGTAGAAAATTTGTGTAACTTGGCGACACTTGCAGATCTAGCAGTATATTGCTTTGGTCCTCGGATCTTACCGAAGACGCTTGCACCAGGTCCATTCGATAGCACACTCTACTCACCCATCTATCCCAACCTTTGGGGGCAATCCAGCATAGCTGAGTTTTGGTCCAAAGGTGAATTTTTCAGGCTTTCGTCTAGGCGGTCTGGTGGATGCGAATACTGGCTGACGACAATTATGCGTCAATCAAAATAGGATGGCACGCTGCACTTCGTCGCGATATTGTCTTTTGTGTGGGTGCGCCGGTTGCACGCCTGTTCTCCCCCTTTGGGCGAACTCTCAGTACATTCGTAGGTAACACCAGCGCAATGCTTTTCAGTGCCTTCTTTCATGAATATGGTAAATATTGTTCATACCTCGTAATTACCTATGGTTACATATGCAAGTGGATTGCTCATACTTTGCTTTTTTCAGTTGTGATATCTTCTGCTCCTGCCCCGGATCCAACATGGGGTACTGCCAAATGTTGGATATACAGTGCGGCTGCAGTCGGTTTTGAGTATCTGTTTACCGTGGTCACGGGCAAGAGAGTAGGCGGAGGTTTAGGAAAGGTATGGACCTACAGCGTCCTATTTACTCTACAACTGCATACCATCAGTAAATGGTAAGCCAGGAAAATGAAAATCAGAATGAATAACTTTTGGAACTGAAATGATTGATACACCTTTCTTGCCAGGTTGGAATTTGGTCTTGGACAAGCAGGGATTGTCCCAGTTTCTCTTTGGACATGGCATAGATATGTGATTCCCTTTGGGCCTTCTCTTCCTGAATCTTGGATATTCCAAACACAGTCATAAAGCATGCAAGTCAAGCGTATTAAAGTTACTCGTTTTTGAAATGATATCCTACGGCGATTCACTGTGACTGTTCTGGAATCTGACCAACCTTTTTTCCATCTTTGTCTCTTCCTTAATCGTTTTTTTAAAGCTCATGTCTCTTAATTATTTTTTAAACCTCATGTCTCTTAATGACTTTTTACATCTCATGTCTCTTAATGCCTTTTTTACATCTCATGTCTCGCATCATTTTCTTTCAAGCAATCTGCATTGTTGTGCCTGTCACATTTATCATTTTCACTTTCAAATTAACGCTCACCGAGATAATTCAAGAGATATGATCAACAAGACTTGTTGACGTTTCTGTTTTACTGCCTTACTTCTAACCCCTCTTTGAGTGTGCAACAAGCAGAGAAGGACTTTGTGTAGTTTAGGTATTCAGAGAAAAATGAGATTCAATTGAATGAGTTTCCAATTGCTCACTACATACTACTATTGCATAGTTGTCGGCTGGTCATTGATCTCCTTTAAAGACTGGTGATACCACTGGATTCAGACTTCGAGTTTCTCTCCAAGGGTTCAGTTCCATTAAGATTCATCCGCCGCTTCCTGATACGACAATCCTAAAACTGTGATCGGAACTCTTGTGCAGCAGTCTTTTCCTCTAGGGAGAATGATTCTTTAATCCCTTGGGTTCCTTGATGCGACAAATGTCTCCACAATTGTCTCCACAATTCTACAGCTGTTTCAAAGCCAAATGTTCCGGTTGTTATTTTCGAATTTTTGTTTTTCATATCCGTGGTCTTCAATCTGGTACTAGTAGGCAGAGCGTGGAAAGGGCTGATGAACAGTTGCTGTCTAATCTCGTATCTTTCACCAAGTTGTCTACGAATAAGCCCACTTCAACCCTTCAATGTGAAATATCATCTGGAGATATTTACATTATCCCATTTCATTGATAATACTTCCTGAAACTAGTATAAAACACCATTTGAAAAAAACCGCTGTTACAAAAAACAATTTAATACACATTTGCAACAAAAAAAATTACATGTAAAATCGATATATAAAAAGGAACACCCCTAAAACTTAAAGGAAACAAAACATCACTTGGAAAAGAATACGACAAGATCCACAAACTGTTTGACTGATTCATTTACGACCTTTCCCAATCGTTAAATATCCTTCATCATCATCAACTTTAGTCAAAGGACTAGAAGTCAAAGTTGGCGGTCGCGGTAAAGCAGTCACTGATATGCTACGATCAGGAGTATGAGGGTCAACGAGTTGAGAGATGATTCCTCTGATCAAGGATGGCATCTTTTCAGGTGCATGGACAAAACAATGCATCAACATTGCCGTACCTGCGCTACCGAGCGCTAATTCGCCAAAAGGCATACTCTTAACTAGATTTTGAGATTTGAGTACACCCCAAGCTGAACTGATTGCCTTAGGAGCACAATAAAGGGCTAAGGATATCATACCATATTGATTGAAGGATAGTATATGAAAAGATGCCGACACAAGTGAGCTTCTCTACGAGTATATTCTGAGAATTAAGCTTAAAGAGACTTACCAAGTTCACCTCGTCTACGGGGATCTTCCCAAAGTAAAGCCAAGGAAGTTGCAAAACCGGCAATAGCGAAATTAGTTGAACCTCGAATATGCCACCCTTTCCATTCGTACAATCTTGAAGGAATACAAAGAGAATGTAATATGATAACCACAAAGCTACCAAGGAAAAGAGCAGATGAGATGGATTTCTTGGCGAGTGAGTAAAGGAATCGGATAGGGCTGTGAGAATGGTGGGCAATAAGATAAATGGTCACCTCAAGATATGAGAGATTCTAATGTAAACTAAGCAAAAGCAAAACACGTACGATTTCATGACTACTTTGCTTCTAAACAGAAGCGCTGGTATAAGGTGGAGGATAGCATAGGTGGGTAGCATTGATTTGAAGGCAATCCCAGCTCGGATCAAGTTGCTCTGGAAGCAATTATCGTACAGTGGATGGTTGAGATGACAAGGTGCAAAAGGCTCTTTATAGGGAGAAGGCAGACTGAGCCAAGCTTCAAGTCGACGCTCATTTCCCAAGCTGCGTGGGGAACTTCTTTCGAGGACTTGTTTGATCATGGTCATATCCTTTAGTGATCCACGATTAAGATGTCCATGAAGATAAAGGAATTGGGCGTCGAGTCTTCCCACACGTCGAATCCAATGCCAATACCATGCTGGTAGCGTCTCTGGCTCCATCACGAAGGCAGACATGATCTGTGCATTTGAAATCGCAAAGAGAAGCAAATCACCATAGGCAAAGTTTTTTATCAATGGTCGATGTTTTGCTAGCGTGTAAAGTCCTCTTCGGCAACATAGCGTACATGGATCAAAAGAGTTGCGGTAAGCAAGAATCTGTGCATCGTTTGATAATCAGGACTCACCGGCACAGCACATTGGGAGCCAGGTTGATACGTTCTTCCTTTGTCTGAGCCAGAAGTGCTAGCCCAGACACACCTCCAGCAATGGAGGCAGCCCACGTGGATAAGAACTCCATCAATTTATGGGCTGTAGGATTGTCCTTTCTGAAGATAGTTTTAGATTCATCGATTCCTGGTGTTCGAGCCTCTGGGCGCGGCTTTCGAGAGAGTTTCAGAAGTGAAGTATAAGTTAAAGTCCATATAGCCGAATACAATGCTAGAAAGGTGGCCAATCGAAGCGTGGTAGCTTTCATGAATTCAGACGTGATCACCTGTAACAGCGGTCTTTTTTCACTGATAGGTAAAATACTCCAAATATCAGAAGACAGTTGATGTAGACGTCATGATGCCGAGGGAACGCACAAGTCTTCGCAACACGTACCCTCTTTTTGCGGCACGATTCTTTCTCAAAAGTGCAAACGCCAATGAACCACTGCCGATGACCCCCTGCACAGAGAAGAACACGACTAAAGATCATAAGAGGGCGATGTCAGGATAGATTCAAACAGCAGGATAGGTGGTTCCAAAGGTCTTGAAGAAAGTGACCAACATATCCATTTTTTGATCGCAATCTGTAAGATCTGCTGGGGAGAATGTTCAGGAGTAGCATTCCCAATGAAGGAGGTACGTCTCTTGGGCAAACCAATCTTTCGAAGCTGGTTTGCTGATGCGAGATTCCGTTGAAGTCTATCGAGGGCTTGTTGAGATGCTGAACGTATGGAGATAGATAGATTGGAAGGAATAGGTGAACCAAGACTTGATCTACAATTCATCTGGATGCCTTTCTCATGAGTTACCGGTGGTTCGGTTGGGGTAGCTTGATCGATATCAGTTTCTCGAGACATTCTTAAATGGGATCCGTGATAAATACCTTGAGTAAAGCATCTGGAAAAGCAGTGAGCTGTGAAATTGAACGTTCGGGACCGACGGTATATCGAAGTTGTACATATGTAAAGTACCTGTAACTTCATTTCCTCAGTTTAGTTGAGGAACCTACGATTTTTATTTACCACCTTCATTCAAATTTCATTCATCAGCAAACAGGCCTACCAAGTCCGTCCATACCCATGACAATTCAAGACAAATATTCAAAGGCTAACTCTCGCCGTTATCGAGCTACACATGGAGGAATTCAATCAAATCGTGCAAAGAATCAAGCTGCATCATCTAATACAGTCTCCAATGATACTGAAAAGTTTCCCGCACTCAAAAAAGATGATGAAACCAAAGCGGAAGATGATGAAAATCAGGAGATAGAACCAGAAGAGGAAGAGGAAGACCAAAACTACGCTCGTCGTCGGATTGATACAAATCTGGATAGATATCATGAACCCGAACCTGAGCCTGACGCAGGTTCATTTCAAGACCTTTGGAATCTGTACCTCTGTGATCTATTTGCTGATCAAGTGTGTCTTGTTTAGAGCCCGAACCTGAGGTCGATTTAAGCGAATTTCTCAGGAAACAAGCTGCTTGTTTGACGACAGCACCAATACCATTGGCACCTGAAGAGGATGATGACGACGTCGATCATGCCTTCTCTCATCTCTTCCTTCAACCTAGAAAGATTCACAACCTACGACAATTGTCCGCGGAGGAAGCTTCTGAACTTTCTCAACTTGACGACGAACGTAAAAAGGCGGATGCTAGTCGAGGTATGCTGTACTTGATCGTCAAATCAGGTGTTCAACCTCCTCTCGTTAACTTTGGATCCAATAATCATCACAGAATTACGTGCGCGTTTCTCGGGTAAAGATGTAAAAGCTCGATCAAAAGCACCAGCTAGGAGGTTAGCCAAACATCAACAAGGCAGCACAGCTGCGTCTGTATCGAAAGACTCTGGCGAGGGGGACCGAGCAACTGCACTTGTTGGGCCGTGTCAGTAATTTGACCGTTTTGCACTTGATCCAGAATTCCAGCTAAGATGTGAATTGTCAAAATTAGTGGATGACGAAGCGTTCCTGGACGAGGTTCTGGGTGACTCTTCGGGGACGTATGGGAACATCCGGCGAAAGAAATGAAGGATGATAATTGGTCACAAGTCAAGCAAAATCAGGAGACCGGATAAGTGTGATGTATGGCATCTTCGAACTTCGAGTAAAAGCTCCATTGCATCGTATTAGAATGTGAAAGATGTTTGTGAGCTCCGCTTCTCTTACTCGCCATGAGAAAAACTCATTCTCATCTTCTTCATATCTAACTAGGAACGTTCTGTTGCGATGCATACACCCCATGATCATGGTTTGATTGATTGTATGATTGTATTCTCAATGTAAAGCAAACACCAAGATGGTACCCATTCCCAATGCACATGATGACCTCCATTTACTTCCATTTCAGCAGGATCTGGAACTTCCATAAAATAAGGGATGGGACCTTATCTTGAGTGGTAGCAGAGGTGGGCGCGCCTGACTTGGCGCCGGGCGCTACTTTTTTCCTAAGGGTACGAGAGGTGCACAGAAAGGCATTTATGAGGGACAAGAAACAAGACATTTTTTGTATGTACATGGGGTGCCTTTTCACTCAATATTGAAGAGTGAGATTATCAGCACTCTACTTTTTGGTGTAATCTTCATCTTCAGTGTCTGACTTGCAAAAGTTGAACTTTGTGTGGCATTGTTGTGGCAAATGTTGAATGCTTTAAATTCATTCCATTTGGCATGGCTGGGAGAGGCTCAAGCCATGTCTGTTTTGGTACCATAGTAGACAGGTCAATGAGTGAATATTCAATCACTGGAGATCAATAGTGTGGCAACTCCTTCCAAGTGGGTGTGAGAAAGGGCACAGGTTGGCTTTTCTGACCTATTTAGCTTCAAGGGTGACCTTTATATTTGAGAAAAAGATTGCACCTGGGCATGCCATGCCTGCCACCTGATATCAGAGAGCTATGTCACCTTAACTAGGTTCCATTTGCCTTGTTTTTGTGTGCATAGAAATTATGCCCAGCACTTGAGTCACAGGCTATAATGGCCAAGATTTACTGGACAGGTAGTTGGGCTTTCATGACACACACTGGAAGACCATTACCATGACATCATCACCTTTTCAAATATATCAAGTCTAGGAGAAGGGCTATGCCATACTACCAAGTGATTTTGTTTGGTAAATCATAAGGTCTAATAAAGGACATGTTAGGCAACTTGCAGGATGTACTTTCTGTGCCAGAATCCAAGACTGAATGGTATATTTTTGCATCTCCAGCCTCACATTGGGGGAGGGTAGAAAAAGATGTGCAAAAAAGTACTGACAGTGCCCACAAAACCTGAAAAAAATTGGTGCACCCAGCTCCTGTGGTGGGTCTTTAGGGGTTGGTTCACAAGGTTTGGTCTGAGAAGGGGAAATTGGTGGGAATATCTCTCACTTTCAAATCCCTGTATAACCTCCATTTATTATGTGTATCCAGGCGATCACATTAAGAAGCATGATAAGCATTGCTCAGTGCAAAAGAACAACTTGCTTACCATGAGTCTGACCTACAGCAATTTGCTGCCTGCAAGAGCCAGTGACACCCAGGCATGGTCCCGTTCCCAGGCCCAATGTGTGGGTTCACAAAGACCACACACCCAATATCACCCCAGCTGTATTGTAAATGTACAATGTACAGATTGGTCACACCAATGTTGAAAGAAGTGTTTGAAGCTTAAAATTCAACTGTCCTACAGCTGAAACTCTCTGAAGCATGTCTGATAGCATGTCTTGGGTAGGTGTCATGACTTACTAGAGTTCAAATTGGTATGCAGTATGATGGCTTTGCAGGGAACATGTCAGAACAAATGAGAGCAGTGAGATATGAGAGGCTTCAGAGCATTGGCCAAAATGAAACAAAATTGGCCTGCGGTTGGTAAAGCCTAGCCCCAGCATGATTGCTCTGCAGAATCAAAATTTGATATCATATTCAAGGAACTCAAAACTCAGCCTGAGCCCCAAAACCGATGCCCCAAGGGTTCCCTGAACCCCGAGCCCTCAGGGTGCGGGTTTGGTCACCTTTTTTGGGACCCCAGTACATCGGGGGCCTGTAGGGTTTAGGGGTGGGGGGGCCTAGTTCTCAAACCCCTGATCTTATCTGCGGGGACCCCTGGCTTCCCGCAGGTTTTAGGCCTCCAGGACAGGGGTCGGGGGGGCCTTCTGGAAGCCGAGTTTTGATCGGTTTGGGTAGGGTTTGGGCGCAGGGGAGCCTACTGGGTATCGGTTTGGGGTGCGGGTAGGCCATTACCTGTGTTTTTCGGGTTGGGGCTCAGGCTGACTCAAAACCCAAAGATAGCAATATTCAAAGGATCCAATAATCTGGCGCATACATAGTTCTTTTTGAATGAAACTGTGCTTTGCATTTCATTGAGATACAGTTACAGGACTCAAAACAATTTGGTTTGAGCCACCTTTTTTTGGAAACCTAATTTCAAATTATCATTCTTTTGGGGAAAATGAATTGTACAGAAATTTATGAAAAAATTCACAAAAATAGCCCCACCAGAAAAACAACCTTGATTCTATGGTTTTGACAACTTTTTGAAAAAGGTTGTTTGAACCTAATTGTTTTGATTACCATGAGTAACAAATTATGAACTGACTCAAGGTACTTTGAGTACCCTAATTGTAACCTACCCATACCTAATGTACCAAGGTATCATGATGAATTTATGGGGGAATGAAGGGGTAAAACCTTTGCATAATTGTTGACTTTGAAGAGGAAAAAAAGTTCAAGTTTTCAAAAAAAAACCTTGAGTTTTTCCTAAGGTGGCCAAGTTTTTCAAAAAGTCGCCAGTTTTTTTAAAAAAAACAACAAGGTTCCAAAAAAAAGTGTACTTGAAGAGTCACAGATACCAAGTTTGGAGACAGTAAGACATAACTCTTCCAGATTGAGGTCAATCAGTTTGTGTCACAACTAGTGTTGTCATAAGTTACTTCCAGTAAGTGTGCAAGGCTCCAGAAAGTAAAGGTTGCAAATGAAAATGAAGAGGAATTTGATGATTCAGTAAATCTTGCTGAAACAACACTGGTTTCAACAAAGCAATATCTATAGCAGCAGCTGGAATTGGTTTGGAAGCTACCAAGTATTTTAAGGTGTTCCAATTCACTGATAATGGACAATGGCCAGTTTTAATATTGACCAATCAATGGTGATCAAAGAAGTGATGTTGAGCTATATCATATCTCTACTGAGATATCAAACATGACTTTCTGTGACTTTTTTGGAAACTTTTTTTTTGAAAACTTGTTGACTTATCAAAAAAACTCAGTGAATTTTTGAAACACTTGGTCACTTTCAACTTGCTATGTACTTGCCTTTACCAACTTGTATTCTGGCTTGAACATAGATACTCATCTTAGCTAAGGAAGCATTTGGTTACTGGATGTGCACAAAATTGCCTGGTTTCAGTATGTCATAATTATGGTACTTGACAGGGGAGACTCCAAATGAGGGATTCAATCAAGTCAAGCATAGGGGGCTTGTACTACCAACAAAAGCACCTTATATATGAAACTCCTAGGTGGCCTCAGATAGCAATTGCATGGGGAAAATGAAATCCAAGCAGTTGGATCAAGGAATTGGGCCAAGAAATAGTCTTCCATCAAAGCTTTTGACAGAGTCAAAGGTCATCTCAACCCCAGGAAGCATTGGATTTTTGTATACCTGGCATGCTTGCTGACAGTGTGGTCATCCTTTCCCTTCCACAGACCTCCTATGAGTCTTGAGGTTGTCCACACAGATACAAAGTCATCACACATATTGTGGCCCCTGATAGGGCTTGATTGGTTACATACCCAATCACAGGGAACAAGCTTTCAAACAAAATTCTTGTGGCCTTTACCACAAGCAGGTCTCTCCAGTCAGGTGGTGGGCGCGTCACAAGGCGCGCCTGCCCAGGCGCGCCGGGTGCATCAAACATTTCTCAAAACAGGGGGTGGCGCGCCCATACGCAAGACTTGGATAATCTGAAGTGTAGGAGGTCTTCTTGGGCCTAATCTTGGGCTAGAGGAAGCCTATGAAATTGTAATTCTGGTCCGTTTGACTTTCAAGGCGGAGAAAGCCCTACAGATGAGCTCATCTGAGTCGGAGACGCTTAAACTAGTTCTTGAACAAAAACTTTCAGTGATTCTTATCTTGAAAGTGTGGTCATACTGACTTGAAACAGCTTTTCTCACATCCCCATTTGTGTTTGAGCTTCATCACAGCCTTGATTGCTGTTTCTGTGAAGATTTTTTCATGTTTTTAATGTTTTTTTGCTTCAAAGGCGCGCCCACACGCCCCCTGGTATTTGGGCGCGTCCCGGACAATGGATCCTGCGCCTGGGCGCGCCCCTGTCTGCAAATCCGCGCCCACCACCTGACGAGTCTCCAGGATTGACATCCAGCCCATCCTGTATATAGTATCCGGACGCAAAGCCTGAGTTATTTTGGACCCATGATGATCTAGGCATCAATGCTGCATATCATACCAGAATACAAGCCAATCTTGTCACCAAAACTTCGGTATACACCCTGTTCTATCTCACAAACTACTTTGCAAGGCAGGAAGATCTCATATGCCCCCACATACATCGACATGGATATAGATCCGGATTGAACAAGAAAAGTCAAACGTTACTTCATTCAAGTGTGTGAGGATAAGTCACAATTTGTTCCAGTTCTCGAATCGCATCTCTTGGTTCCCGATATCGAATGAATAAGCCTTGTAAGCTAGCCATACTAAACGAACCACCATTCTTAAAGACACTCATCAGCCTGCTTTCCATTTCCTCTCGGATTCCACCACTAGTATCCTCATAGAACTTCACAAAGAGTTCCATGGCTTGAGGAAGTGTGGCGTTACCGACTAAGACAGAGAGATCTATCCGACCTGGACGGATGAGGGCTGGATCCAGTTTGCCGACGTGATTGGTGGTCATGAAGATAAGCCGTTGCGAGGTTGAAGAAGTGACTCCATCGATCGCATTCAATAAACCTGAGAAGGTCACGTTGATCTTCATCCTGTTTTGCCCGGGAGCAACATATATAGAGTCAAGAGGGAATTTCTAGAACTGGAATTATTCACTTGGACAACTCACTGTTCGGTGCCGTTACGACCGAGAAATGCTGCATCCACGTCCTCCAACAATACCACACTACGCTCAGGGACGTTGGTCAATAGATGATTGAGTTTATCATCACTCAAGCCACGTTCCGACAGGTTAAGGACACAAATATGATAGTTGAGATGTCCCGCAAGTGCGAAAATGAATGAGGATTTTCCCGAGCCGGGTGGGCCGTGAAGTAGGTATCCACGCCGATATGGGATGCCTGTTACAAAAATCGGTGTTAGCTCACATGAGACTTAGCTGACAGGATGACACTAGTAAG
The DNA here is from genome assembly GCF_000204055.1 of Melampsora larici-populina 98AG31. NCBI lineage: Eukaryota > Fungi > Basidiomycota > Pucciniomycetes > Pucciniales > Melampsoraceae > Melampsora > Melampsora laricis-populina. The sequence goes on along the minus strand of NW_006768798.1, from coordinate 688,985 downwards.
GAGTGTTTCTTAACCTACCTCGCTCAGCATACCATTTGGCTCTACCCATGAAATCCTCAATATCACGTACGAGGTTTTCTTTCACACCCTGATCAAGCACAACACTGGTGATCGGTCTCTTGGTTCTGGGTTGCCCAAAAGGTTTCCATTCAGCGCCCCAAGCAGTATAAATGACAATCCTGCCCTCTTCAGTTTTCATTGAAACTGTTTTAGCTTCCGATAAAAGTTGGACGAGTAGATGTCGATCTCGTGCGAGTGTAGTGAGCATGAGTGTTTCCCAAGGTGTACCGGAATTTAGATCGATTAGTTTTCCATCGCGTTCCCGTTTGACCTGAGATTCGTGAGCGACGAGAGGTGAATTGGTATATGACATAGAAGCGAACACGCAGGTAAAGGTGGATGATTGGGAGTCGGTCCCACCTGGAACCAGGCTCGCTGGAACTTGAAGTAATGGTTCCCAGGCCCGGGCACCAGTGAAAAGGTAACCTGGTGAGACCCATCCGGCGTTTGTCGGTAGCTTGTCTCTGCTGCGAGCTGATTAGTGGTTGATTTAGAGCGGGCTTGTTGAGACATCCAGTTGAGGAACCATAGATAGGATCGATCTTTTGAGGAAATTTCCAGAGTCACGAGTAATCTACGTTGTGCCAAGGTCGCTAGGAGGGTAGAGGTGCGCTTAAGAGCTGTGAGGCCGACACCGAGACCCTGTAAAAAAGAGCCTTGGCATGTGTGAACACTTCGGAAGAATATCGATTGTAGGAGAGTGAAGGCAGACCATGAGACCGAATCCAGCGGAGAAATACGGGCTGATTGGGACCAAAAGGCTAGTCAGAATTTCCAAGTTTGAAGACTAGAATGTCGTGAAAAAGTAAAAAACTCACTTTTCTGAAAAAATGCTATCAAAGCTAAATGGCGAATTAACATGAGTAACATCTTGTTTCAGAAGACTTGGTTTGCTGGAATCCATGTTTTGTTGAATATTTTTGGTGTTGGTCAAAAGATTCTTTCGATCGATTGGACTCACTCACTCCTTCGGGTGGGGGCCTTAGCCGGGTACGGTGTGCTGCGCAGTGCCGGATACCCCAGTCGATGATCAGGATACCCGACAATCATCAATGCGTCATAGGATCGACGGTTGAATGGAACGAATGGAACGCATAAACAACACAAGATGGCCATCGACAAGATGGAGCGCTTGTCTCGACTCTTGTCGACCACTTCCGGCACTGATAAATGTTTAATGTTGATTCAATATTCGACTCTTCTCTTGAGCAGGATCGATCATCGAACCTCAAAAGTTGCTATCGGCTCCAAAGGCCTACCTCAGCGGTTCGGTGCACTGAGTGGAGTGATTTCAGAGGCAAGGACAACGTAAGAGCGAAATGAGCGAAAAAAGATATACGCAGGCGAGTAATTGTGACTGAACCTCATATCCTTTGATGTTTAGTATCCGGCTTTTGGACCTTGTCGCGGTGGTTCAGTGGTGGAGGTCTTTGAAAGGGTCACGAGGATCGGTTGTGTCTCGAATTCTGGATATCGAGCGCCTGGAAGTGCTCTCAATGCTAGTCTACTACCCAGTTGAGCAACTGATGCAACTCGTGCATGTCCAAGCTATGAGGAATGCTGAACTCGGCATCATTTGCCTTTACAGTTGGAACACATTTATTTCCTGACAGCTAAAAGCGTTTTACCATTCTCAACTCGAATATCATCAAAGGCTTCGCTGTACTCGTGTAGAGCTTGGGCTACCTATACTTTCTTACACCTGTCTTATCTGTGGCATTGCATTCGACAACTTAATCAAGAAGAAGACCAGTATATGAAACAAGATGTTGAAAAAAAGGACAGACAGAAATATCATGAACAAAGGGCAGCATTGATGAATGGAGTGATGATCAATCTGGCATATGCCCCTTTGACTTTGCATTGGTATGATGCTATTCTTGGGTTCCTGTATGAGTTTGTTGACTGACCTATCTGGTCTCTGTTGCTGCTTCCTCTCGCAGGTCACTAAGTCAAGGCTTATACAAGTCAGAGTCTATCACGGCGCTATGTGGAATCGCCGCCGCAATTGGTCAGTTGAGGGCAGCATGGAAAGCCTCAGCGTGAAGAAAATGATTTCAAACTATCATCAGCCTCATTTCCTATCTGGACTACCAAATTGCGTTTGTTCACTAATTCCTTCTGCCCTGTCAAATGATATGAGCAGCAGCAAAGTCTAGAGGTATCCAGTATTTTGTATCATGATGAGAGATGTGGTACTGTTGAAGCCAGTCTGTAAGACATCAAAACAAGTATGGTTGTAGCTACCCTCTGTATTTTTAAATGGCTTTACATGGTGGTGTGTTGTGCCTTGATGGGAATTAGTATACCAGTGCAGTGAATATATATAGTTGGATATTCAGTCATCACAGTAGTTTTATACAAGTACATAATGAGTATGTCTCTTTGAAGTCTCTCGACAACAGAATGGCTCAAGTTGAAATGATTCATGATCCTTGTTGATGATTTGAGCTAACCAAGTGGAGTCAAGTTAAGGAATTTATGAAAAAAGTTATGGCAGTGGAAATTTTCTATGTCCTTGTTGTATTTTTGCTTCTAACACCAGAATATTTGTGAAAGGCTTTGATGTGATGTTACCTCTCAAAAGCAATTTACCAATGATTATAATTCAAAAGACCACCTAAGATGAGCTAACACAAGTACACAGATTACCAAAAGAAAGGTAAACATCATAATATTATCATATCCAGTCCTGAATGAACAAAAGAATCTATGTGGAAAAAATGTGAGACCAAAGCTCTGAACTAGAAAATGCTTGGAGAAAACAGAGGGAAACATAAACTTGATTGAATAGATCATGTCCTGGGTCACTACAGCAGATTACAGATTTACTCCTGAGGTCAACAAAGCAGCATGCACAAAGCAATGCGTGAAGGGTCAGAAAAATATGGAATAAATTGATTGGATCTGGTACTTTTGTGCAAGGGAGATACATAGATAGTCTAGTCTTGTTTGAATTTATTCATGTTTTAAATTTGACCCATAAGCCATCTTTAAAGCTTAAAACCATTGATTGAAATTCTTTAATATTTTCCTTAAAAGCAGATTTACCCACCAATTCCACTCCAGAGAAATTAGTAACTAATCTAATCAACACAATTGATGCTTGCATATAAGCTACAGGGAAAAAACCATAACCATGAGTTCCAAGGGATCATTTGAAGAAAAGGAGACAATTTCTTCTTTAAGAAAGATGAAAAAATTTACCAAGTTGTTGGCCAAGACACAACCTTGGACCTGCACTGAATGGTTGAAAACGGAATGGATCTTCCCTTTGTTGAATTTGTCGATCATCCAACCAGCGATCAGGTATAAATTCTTCTGCGTCCTATTTCAAATTATCAGATCAAGACTTCATTAGGTTTTGAGGCGACAATTGATCTATATGAATCTGTATTTTGCCACTTACCTTGCCCCACACTTCTGGATTTCGTTGAAGAAATCTGATATCAAACCGGAAATCAGTTCTAGGAATTCAAAGACGTCAGTTTCTCAACTCCAATCAAGACTCAAATATCAAGTCATGATGCACAATAAAGGGGAGAATCAAGACTCACCCAGCTGGAACAAAGATACCTGATGGTAGAACATCGTCCTCAAATGCACAACGTACGTTAGACCCAACTGGTGGATGAAGTCTAACAAAACAAAACAAAAACATCTCAGTCATGGCAGGAGATAAAGGCACAAGACGAAAAATGAAAAATAACCTAAGAGTTTCATTGATGACTGCTCTAAGAAATTTTAATTTATGGATTTGATCAGTAGAAATTGAAGAACTTTCAGCGAGACCACTGCATTCTAATTGAAGCTGAGTCCAGATTTCATCTCTTCCAGCCAATTCGTAGATACAACTCGTGATTAATGAAGCAACAGAATCTTTAGCTGCAAGTAGCAGATTTAGGAGTTCGTGACGAAGAAGTTGAGCTGAGCAACCTGATTGACGTAGATGATCGAGTAGATTTTGAGGCTCTTGTTGATCATTTAATGAATTATCGATCAGATTCTTTTGCACTACATCTTTTATCAAAACATCCATGGCTTCCAGGACTCTCTTAATCGATGGATTGGGGGACAGTTTTTGAATCAATTTCGTTACAAAAGCTAGGTCGATCAGAATTTTGAAAAGATGAGTATAAGTTGACGTTGAAGATCCTGGTTGAGAAAGATCTCTTACATGGTAGCAAGAGACGTGCGTGACAATAACTTTGAGCATCAGCAAAGTCTTTACAGAAAGCTGCAACATCTATACCCCCTTCTTGTATAGGTCTATCACGAAAGAGATCCTTGAGCGTATCAAAACAATGTCCAAAGAGATGTTGAGAGGCGACCGTGAGAGTTAAACGAGAAAAAACTGAACAATCAAATAAACAAGATAAAAAACAGTAAATCACAGGTTCAATAGTCAAGAGCATTGATAAGTAAGTGAAAACGAATCGTACGATCTTGTATGTCGATAGCCTGTTTCAATCGACTTTGAATCTTGATCCATTGTATTAATCGGAGAACATGTTCTTCACAAGCATCCGCATCTGCAATTCTTTCTCGCGAAAAATGAGGTCTACTTAGAGATCTATGCCAAGACCACAATGCCCTCTGATCGGTATTGATAATACCATCACCCAATAATGGATAAAAAGATGCTATGAAATGATCAGATTTGCCCCAATTTTGAAAATTGTTGGATAAGATATATTTAATATCTAAATGTGAAAAGCTTTGCATAACTTGGTTTCCAAGAATATTAAATCTGATGACTTTAAATGATTTTGAATATACTCGAAGATAATCAAATGCACTTGATGTATCATCACCTGTGAAAATTGAAATGAGTTTGTTTTTTAAAAATGTTAAAGCGAAAGGTATAATGGAAGAAACTAAAGGTGCTATATGACTATTTTTCGATTGGGCTCTTTTCCGAATTTCATTTTCTTTCCATTCCGATATAATCTCATGAACGACATAAATAAATAATACCAATAATACCCAATGCGTAAGAAAACTATCAAAATTAGGAATTATAGATAAGAAGGATTTATCGATTATCATCATCATCAGCTCTCTCTTAAGCTGAGGTTGATATCGTATAATGATGAATGTTAGATGGGTGATTTACAGTTTGCAACTGATGTGCAATGCGGATATACTTTGATGGAGAAGAGGGCGAAGAACTTGAGCTTCTTACTCGAGTGAGGCAGGATTGACACAGCACCTTTACGAACTTATCAAAAGTTTTTGAATTACGTCAAGGCCACCTATTTTGCTTGGCTATTTGCTGCTATTTGCTGACTTTGTGAGAGCGACTGGGTAAGTATACACTTGTGGTGATACGACAACCACTGCGCCGTCACAAAAGGATACTTTGATAACATTATGTAAGAGGACTGGATAGTTGTAGGATCTATTTCCTTCTTCAGCGATCTTTCGATTCCTAAAGATCAGATTTCAAAAGGTAAAACATGAGTTTTCGACAATACGGGGTTTCAAGTTGGTTTTTTTTTACGTTTTTTGAGGTTACAGCTATTGGGACGAATAGGATGAAAGCGGAAAACTAAGAACAATTGGTTACAATTGCATAAGAGAGAGAAAACACTAAACAAGGTTCCAATCTAGGAGGAAGCGTTACATCACGGGGGGGTTTGCACCGCCTCTCGACCGGGAGACCGTCTAACTCGGCACGGGCCGTCGATGGGTCAGCCGCTGCCTAGATCGGCGGCCCACCAATGACCTAATTGAGTCCGACGGCGCGCAACGCGCCTGTTTATCTGGCCATTTGCCAGCTGCAGGCCAGTCATCAGGCCACATGGAGCTCGCCCAAAGACGGTCGAGCTGGGCCACGGGGCCTGCAGTCTAGATTTTTTCACAATCAGTTCGGCAACGGGCCGGGCCCTTTTGGCGGTTCAGCCCGGTGGCAAATTGGCCCTCTGACCTCACATGAGCCTGAAGATACAGCATAAATAGGAGACATGATATTGCAGTGGGAAGTGATGGGTGAGACATCTTTTCGGATGACTCTCATACTTTTTGATCTTGAACTTGTTCAGTAAAACTTCCACTTGTACTTAAACCTTGCAAATCTACAACCCAAATGCACAGAGCTTGACAACCCAATTCTGTTTTTAAAACCCTTTCATTCTCTTCCCAAAACCGTGTCTCCAAGTAAAACCCCTGACATCATGCAATCCACATACAGCCCACATCACAATCAGATATTGCCATTGCCAAACAATTCATCCTGTCACATGTGAACACTGTCTATGAGGCAAGCATCAGTCTAATCTCAATCCGCTTTGTGTTGAGCCTGCCCCCTAACTTTCAACCAGCAGGTCAAGAAAAGAAGGTCAAGAAATAGTTTTACAAATATTACATGAAGAGATGGGACATAGAGGGGTTGGAGAAATTTATAGAAGGTGCTTCATCAGATTTTGATGGCCAGAGATGAAGGAATATGTGCAAGGGTGAGTTACATCTTGTGAAGCCTGTCAAAGAACAAGTCCCAATACTCAAAAAAAATAGGGCACACTCCAGGAGAATCAACAGTGTTTGGGAGAGTCAGTTGAAATACAATTCATATCAGAAGTAGTCCATACAAGCACTTCATTGTGGTATGGAATGATCTTGCAGGATGTGTTGAAGTAAAATCTTTACAAAATTTGACTTCAAAGGCTGTGGCAGACTTCATTCTAAAGGAGTGGATCTGGAGGTATGAGGTGTTGAAGTGTTTTACAATCACAGCCCCCCATGTGAGGGTAGGGTAATCTTTTGGAGTTCTCTATGCTCACTCAAGTTGGTAAATGTTTAATTGTATAATATTATTAACTAATTCCGTATTTTTATATTTAGTGATTAAAAATAGAATATAAGAAATAGAGGACAGCAAAAGGAAAGGTAACTGGTCTGTTTGGGGTAAATCCAGACAGACTACAGTTAATCAACTCCTCAAGATAAGATTTCAATTATAATTAGAGTATAATGATTGATGGAAGTTGGATCCAAGGCTTCCCTTCAATCTTCTGATTGACCAATTGAAGACTGATATGAAGACAACTATTCTGGCTGTTCTTGAAGTCACCAACTTTGGGTTGTTCAAATAAGTCCACCAGTGTGGAGGTCTTCTTAAGGTTACCAATTACCTGGAGTTTTTGAAGCTCACTAACTTGATGAATATTCCTACTTGGGGAAAGTAGAGGATCCAGAAAGGAAGTTGAATTACTTACTCTTAGGCAGAGAGTACCTTGTTGTTCTTTGAGATTATTTTGTAATACAAGCTTGGGGGATCCGCTTGAAGGCTGAGAGAGGGTAATTGCATATACTCTCCTCTCTAAAACATAATTTTAGTGATATAGACAAATATCAATTCATTACAATGGGTAACTGCTTTTATTGTCAGTTATTATTATAATTAATAATTATGCTTAATTACATATAAGAATGTCAAGTATATCATGTAGTATAAGAGCACCCACACTTCTTTGAGGTTACTAAATTGGTTGTGCGCAGTAACAAACCTACATTGAGTAAAAAAATTACTTAACTTGACCAAATTTCACACTTGTTTGCATTAGCAGCGCTGTAACTCTTGTAACTTTATGGATAATGCATTTGCTCCACAGTGGTCATGCAGTAAGGCAACATTTTCATTTTTCAAGTACATATGTGTCCACCTGCTTTCATCAAATGCTACAGTTCACAAGTATTTGTGATAGAGGTACTGTCCTCTTCTTTGCACTGGGGTACTGGTGACTTTAAGTTTCAAATTCTCCATCTACATACATCCAGATCTACATACATCCAATATCATTGTGCTCATCTACCTGATCAATCGATTTAAATTTGAAAGAACAAAGTCAACATGATTGTGTTCATATCTTTGATCAATAGATGTCAAGTTAAGGAACTAAGTCAACAAAAATCCATGAGATCAAAGAGATTGATTTATCCTCTTCATCTGATTGGTTTGAAGTTGATTGAAGATATTAAATTGACCTATTAACATACCAATGTGTTGAAGCAATTGTGACTTATCCTACCATGAAGTTGTTCCAGTGTTTGAGAAGGTTATCAAACAGGAGTATTGAAACCTTTACCACAGAGCCAGGGGTCTGAAAAACATTTGGGACAAGATGGATTGATGCAAAACAGTCCAAAGTTTGGCAAGAAGAGAGATCTTGAGGTGCTCAATCCAGGAATACAAAATGTGGAGGAGAAAGTCACAAAATGTGATCTGAAGTTTTCACAACAAACAAGGGATTTGAAGGTGTTGGAGGTTGGGTTGAGTTTTGTTTTTGGAGTCAAAGTTGCTGGGAACAAGTTGTAATGCGTTTTAACACATGCATTAGCCAATTGTTAAATTTACCAATTGCCTAACACAAATTGATTGAAAATTCACTGCCGCAGGGCTAATTTCTCACCAGGTTAAATTTTCAGTGACCAAACCTGATTTAATGCACGAGTGTGGATGCTTTAAGTATTTTAACTCTTGACACTGAGTTATGAGGTGTAGATTTTGTTTTATTACATATCACATTCTGTTTTGATCCCTCCTAATCATAACAGATGAACAGTGGATAGCAAAAAAAGACAAGACCACTGCTTTGTGAAATCAATAAATCTGGCTCCATGCTTGGCAAAGGTCATATACACAGTCTCCAGCTACTAGTCACTGACAAGCCAGAGACTACCACTGAATTTATGAAAGCTTTATGAAAGCTTCAAAAAGGTTTCAAAATGACTTCAACCCAATATCATGCAAGATTCAGATGTCATAATATGACACCATGAATCTCTACACACCTGCTCCTTAATCCACAGATCAAGAATATATAGTCTATTAAGCTTTATCATGTAAATTGACTGAGTCATTCAGGTTTGAAAAAAAATCATGGATAAAAAATACTATTTTGGTCCTATATATAAGACTTGGATCTTGAATATTGTCAATCTATTATGTTGAAGTCATTTTGAAACCTTTCTGAAGCTTTCAAGAATCTTTCATGAAGTTGTGGTAGTCTCTGGCCAGCCAGTGACTAGTAGCTGGGGGCTTTGATAGTGCTGCACATGTCATACAACAATGCATTATGACAATTATCATATACAGTCAAGCCAGTTTTGCTTGTCAAATTGAATTTGAGATTTTTTTGGTGGATACAGGTCTAAGACTACATAAAAGCATAAGTACCCTTATACCAGATTGAAGTGATGTTGACCAGTGTCTTGTTTTCTACCTCTTCCATATTGTACCCAATCCCATTCCATACCCTTGATGCCATTCATGCATAACCTCAATTCCATTCATTCATAACCTTGTTTCCTTTTGTACATAACCTTTATTCCACCCATTCACAACCTTGATTTAATTCATTCACAACCTTGAGTCCATTGATTCACAAATTTGAGTCCATTGATTCACAACCTTGATTGTTTTCATAACCTTGATTGCTTTCAAAGCCTTCATGCATTTCATAACCCTGACCCCATTCATACTGAACCTTGATACCAATCATTCAGAAACTAAATTCCTTTTGAGCCAAGATCTTTTTTTTGGAGGAGCCCTTGTCTGATTCAGGAGACATCTCATAATTAGGTGGAATGGGAGTTAATCCCTGTTCTGTTTATTCCATGATAATTCTGGAGATATATCTTGAGGTGACTTGACTGAATTTGATAGCAAAACTTTGAACACATGAAACAATGGTTGATGGAATCAAAATAGAAACAAATGAATCAAATAAAGAGGGGCTTATATGAAGATCAATTGTTTGCAAGGTTTCAAGTTGTCTGGTCAAGTTGTGGGTGGTGTTTACCATTGGGAAGAGCCTAAGTTTGGATATGGGGCTCTTTTGGGTCTTGCAGGGCCAGATCCTCAATTTAGTTCTGGTTGGTGACACATTTCCTTCATTCATTCATACATGATGTAGGAATGGTTGAATGAACAGGAGACATGGGTATTCTAAAACCATTGAGACATTAAACAACTACAAGCCACAGGGGCAAAGACAGATGATCACATTGGGGGGAGCATTGAAATTTTCTTGTTTTCTTTCAAAGTTTGTTCAAATTTACTTCCAAATTCTTTCCCTTTTCTTCCTGTTTTCTTCTTGCTTGTCAGCTGATTACATGATCAACAGGAACTAAGCGGACTAACTAGGGCTTCCTCAGGCTTCATTCTATTGAAGTAGTTATTTTCTCTGTTTTATTTACACTGTTAACATCCTATTTTATATTCCGCTTTGAGCCTACATAGTCTGTTCCAAGTTGTTCCGTTACCATTCCATGTTAGAACTCCGTATCCTTTCATCCCAATGCGGCGAATGATACTCACAATCACTATCATTTAGCAAACCTATGTCTAGAAAGATTTCTCACTATAAAGAACAGTTGTTTGCGTGTTTACTTTATTTTTCTTCACTCAAACTTCTTTTCTCTTTACATGTGCCACCTTACAACAGGTGCTTATCTTTCTGCTCACTTATTAGTGACTCCAGCCACTGCGCTTTCCTTCATCACTAATAACGTGATTCTTTACCAGGTCTGCTTACTGTTCTATGTTATCACTGATTGTAGTTCGTGCTCATGGGAATGTTATACTCAAACTTCTTTTCTCTTTACGTGTGCCACCTTACAACAGGTGCTTATCTTTCTGCTCACTTATTAGTGACTCCAGCCACTGCGCTTTCCTTCATCACTAATAACGTGATTCTTTACCAGGTGCTTATCTTTCTGCTCACTTATTAGTGACTCCAGCCACTGCGCTTTCCTTCATCACTAATAACGTGATTCTTTACCAGTCACCTGGCTTTCCTACTTTATTAGGTTATGAGCCCAGACTATACGTCTTAATCAGATTCAGCGCAACCAGCTTCTATGAGCGACAATACAACCAGTCCATTGTCCGGCACCATCACTCCTACCTACAACAACACCAACGCACCCACCACCATTACCCACGTAATGTCGAGTCACGCCTCATCCAACGATGCCAATCACATCACTCCTTTAGAGAATGATTGGCAGCAATGGTCTCCCCTCATGCTCGCTCACTTTATGGAGGGAGACTGTGACGGTATAGTAGATGGCACTGAAGCCGAACCAGCTGAGGATGCTTCTGCTGCTCTCAAACTCGACTATAATCGTCGACGTAAGAAAGCTGCGGGTTTTATTTCTCGGAAACTCAGTCCTGAGAATAGAGCGTTGGTTATTAATTCTACCAATATCAAAGATCCTAAAGCCATCTGGGACGCTTTAGTAAAACTTTATGCTTCCACCAAAGCTCGTAATCGAGCTCGTATCCTCCGAAAGTTTCTCAATCTTAAATGTTTAGATAATTCTCTTGCTTCTTTTCTCTCAGAATATCGTAAAATCACTCATGAGATGACCGAAGTATCATTTAAAATCGACGACGATATCTTAGCCCATATGCTGCTTTATAAACTTTCACCACGTTATCATTCCACTCGTGACTTACTCGCACACACTGCTGAAACTGGCGATACTCTTCTTTCACTTAATCATGTTTTCGAGCATCTTCAACAAATTGTACTAGATTATCAACCTAGTGCTACTCCTGCTTCTCCACCTGCTGCTCTAGTTGCTGAACGACGAACTCCTTCCTATCCTCGTTGTCTTAACGGTGTCCATAATCCATCGACTGCTCACACTTTAGATAGTTGCTATCAAGTCCATCCCAAATTAAAACCTGTTCGGAACATCAATAGGTCTACTGATTGCAATTCAGCCAATGCGACAATCAGCGGTACGGTTCTTACTACTTACGTGTTCAATGCTACCCTCACTGGAAACCTGTTCTTGACTCTGGCGCCTCACAATCCATGTTCAGCTCTCGATCTAGCTTTACTGATTATAGACCTTGTAACGCCGCCATCCATGTCGCCAACGGACAACAGATCAATGCCATTGGAACCGGAACCGTGTCAGGAACTCACGACGGGAAGCCTGTTTCTTTTACTGATTGCCTCCATGTTCCGCAACTTTCAACAAATCTTGTCAGTATGGTCGCCTTGGGTCGAAAAGGTTGCACGTTCAACTTCAGTCCAGATTGTAGTTTCAATGTTGTTGTCAATTCTAATGTGGTACTTACTGGGGACACCAAGAGTGGAGTTATGGAAGTTAACTTCGACGTGGGCAAGTCACCTCTACACTCACTCTCTACCGCAGCTCAAATTAATCCTGTCACTCTTCACAGGCGCCTAGGCCATCCTGGACAAATTCCCTTGGAGAAGGCTTTTCCTGGAGTTACATTTCTTGATTCTTGCGAACCTTGTATCCTCTCCAAACATCACCGCCTACCTTTTAAAAGTCATCTTCCCATTGCCTGTGATCGCTTGTCTGTGTTATATAGTGATTTGAGTGGTGTAATTTCTCCTCCTTCTCTCGGTGGCGGCAGATACTATTTCAAAATTACCGATCAAAAATCCAATTTCAAGTTTGTTTATATCATGAAAACTAAATGTCAAACTTTTTCGTATTTTGTTCAATTCAAAGCTTTCGTTGAAAATCAAACCAATTTAAAAATTAAAACATTAGTAAATGATAATGGAGGTGAATATACTTCAAAACAATTCACCGAGTTTATCAATCATGAAGGCATAAAAATGGACTTCACTGCACCTTACACCCCTCAACAAAATTCCATCTCTGAGCGTGGTAATCGAACCACCACTGAAAAAGCTAGAGCCTTGCTTAAACAGGCCAATCTACCTTTGGTCTTCTGGGCGGAAGCTGTCTCTACTTCTGTTTATCTTGAAAATCTCACTCCCATTGCTCGAGATAATTTCATTACCCCTTTTGAAAACTGGTTTGGTAAATCCCCTTCTTACTCCCATTTGCGTGTCTTTGGATGTCTTGCTTATGTTCACGTTGGTAAAGAACGTAGAACTAGTAAATTCTCTGACGTAGCCAAGAAGGGCGTACTTCTTGGATATCAAGGTAGTATGCACAATTATCGTGTATACTTACTCGATGATCATCGCGTCGTCTACAGTCATGACGTGGTATTCAATGAAGATGTCTTCCCCTTTTCTGATCCTGATGTTTTAAACGCTTTCAACAAGAAATTTGGTAATTCAGATGAACACTTCCTTGAAGAAATCAACAACGACTTCGAGTTTGAAGAATCTTTTAATCATTCTCCTGTACATCCTCTCACTCAAGACGAAGATTTGTCCGTCATTACTGCTTCACCTGATAACGACATGACCAATAATTTACTACCTGATATCACAGAAGAAGAACCGATCCTTGAAGAAGAGCCTATCATTGAAGAAGAACCTATCATTGAGGAAGAACCAATCGTTGAAGACGAAGCTCAACAACCGGATGATCCTAATCCTACAGGAGAAGGCGTCACTGGTCGACCTACTTTCACTACGCCAAATTGCAAATTTACCATGGAGTTTAGAAAATTGAGTAGACATAGAAAATTATAGCAAAGCTGGCAAGGGTCAGAAAAATATGAAAAAATAATGGGAGGGCCCTTTGATGCATTCCGATTGTCTGGCATATTTTTTCATATTTTTAAAACCACAATGCATATAACACTACACAAAATATAATATCTTCTGGGCAGAAAATATAAAAACCAACAAACAGTGATATTGAGCAGTCTTGGAGAGAGACAAAAATACACAAAAATATGCATATTGTTCCTATGGCTGAGACCTTGGATTTGAGTATTTTTTGTATTTTTAGTGTGAGAATTGTTGATTGTACTAACAAAAAACCTCCAGGATTGTTAGATTACAACCTGTAACAGACATTGGAGGGCATAATTTGAATTCAACAATCCCTTATATCTTTGTCAATTCTTGGTCAAACCACTTGATTTTTTGTTCATTGGAAAGCCAAACTCGGTGACTATATCTTTCATTCAGACAAAAAACCTGCATCTAATCCCAAAGAATATCTATGTGGCTATATAGGAAATTGTTTCAGAGACAAATAGGCTCTTTTGTAGCGGAGCTACAGATTTGTTGCATTAACATGACATTCAAATGCATTTCATGGCTTCCTAATCAGATAACTATCAAGTGTTTTGACTCAGAATTGCAAAAGATATGAGGGATATAGAATTCCAGATATCCCCTTGTCACCCCTTGGCCAAATTCCAATATGTGTTACAGGTTGTAATCTGAGAAACTTGTAGGTTTTTTGTTAGTACAATCAACAATATGCACACTAAAAAAACAAAAAAATACTCAAATCCAAGGTCTCAGCCATAGGAACAATATGCATATTTTTGTGTATTTTTGTCTCTCTCCAAGACTGCTCAATATCACTGTTTGTTGGTTTTTATATTTTCTGCCCAGAAGATATTATATTTTGTGTAGTGTTATATGCATTGTGGTTTTAAAAATATGAAAAAATATGCCAGACAATCGGAATGCATCAAAGGGCCCTCCCATTATTTTTTCATATTTTTCTGACCCTTGCCAGCTTCTCTATAATTTTCTATGTCTACTCAATTTTCTAAACTCCACAGTAAATTTGCAATTTGGCGCAGTGTTTCTCTTATGTTCCTGCCACCGTACCTGCTCCTAAAGCCATTCCTAGTGCGATTGATCCTTCAAACATCATCACATCTCGATGTCGTGCTCACTTAGCTAGCACTATGACTCCTGAACCTCATACTTATTGTGAAGCGATGAATCGTCCTGATTCAGATAAGTGGAAGGGTGCAATTGAGAAAGAACTTCAAAACTTAATCGACATGGGTGTTTTCACAGAAATGGAGCTACCTGATGGTGCTCATGCTTTAGGAACCACTTGGGCTTTTCGTCTTAAAACTGATCAGAACAACGTCATCATCAAACACAAGGCTCGACTCTGTGCTCAAGGCTTCTCACAAATACCTGGCTTAGACTATAATGAAACGTCTGCTCCGACAGGCAGAACCGCGAGTTTGAGAATGGCACTTAGTGTATGCGGTATTGATAATTTAGAAATTAGGCTTATGGATGCAGTGGGAGCGTTTCTTAATGGTATACCACTTGAAGTCTTGTACATTAAAATACCTCAAGGCTACATTCCTAAACTTACCGGCAAGAACATTGTACTTCTCCTGAATCGTTCATTATATGGTCTCAAGCAATCGCCTCGCTGTTGGTATCTCATGGTCAAATCTTTCTTTTTATCTATCAAGTTCTCTCCGTCTAAATCAGATCCTTGTTTATTCATTTCCGATGATCCATCCTGGCGTTGCTTTGTGCATATACATGTCGATGATATGCTCGTCATGGGTAACAACACTGAAAGGTTCTCAAAACTTATTCAAACTCGCTTCAAAATGGAGGATCTCGGCGACTGTTCCTTTTATTTAGGGATGCGGTTAGAACGTGATAGAGTTGCTCGTACGGTTACACTCACTCAAGACAAATACATCCTTGGTATGTTAGAAGAATATGGGATGAAAGATTGTCATCCGGTCACGACTCCTATGATTCCTGGAACTTATCTTTCTCCAGCTTCTGACGAAGAACACAAGCAATTTCTCGCAACTGGCATCAACTACAACAGAGCTGTTGGTTTACTTAATTATCTCGTATTGTGCACTCGACCTGATTTAGCATTCACCTCAAGTCAATTAGCTCAACATCTGAAGAAACCAGGTCCAGAACACTGGGCTGCCTTCAAGCGTGTTCTTTGTTATCTTCAGGGTACCTATCAAGATGGTTTGGTTTTGGGGGGTGGGTCATCTATCTTACAAGTTTATGCTGACTCAGATTATGCCGGATGTCCAACAACTCGACGGTCGACCTCAGGTTATATTTCGAAAATAGGTAATGGCTGTGTTAGCTGGCGTTCTAGGAAGCAACCTTCTGTTTCAACACCATCCACCGAAGCTGAATATAGAGCTGCATATGAGGCTGCTCAGGAAACAGTCTTTTTACAAAGAATTATGAATGACTTAGGATGTCCTCAAGAAGGTGGAACTACGTTTTTATGTGACAATCAAAGCTCCCTTGCCTTACAGAAGAATCCGCTTTTCAAAGACCGATCAAAACATTTTCAAGTTCATTTCCACTGGATCAGAGAGCAAGTTGATGCTGGTCTTATTACTCCAACATACATTCCTACTAAAGAAATGCTGGCGGATGTGTGCACTAAGGCGCTTCCTTGACCTCAACATGAATATCTTACAAGATTAATTAGATCATAGAATGTTAACATTGAGGGGGGGTATTGAAGTAGTTATTTTCTCTGTTTTATTTACACTGCTAACATCCTATTTTATATTCCGCTTTGAGCCTACATAGTCTGTTCCAAGTTGTTCCGTTACCATTCCATGTTAGAACTCCGTATCCTTTCATCCCAATGCGGCGAATGATACTCACAATCACTATCATTTAGCAAACCTATGTCTAGAAAGATTTCTCACTATAAAGAACAGTTGTTTGCGTGTTTACTTTATTTTTCTTCACTCAAACTTCTTTTCTCTTTACGTGTGCCACCTTACAACAGGTGCTTATCTTTCTGCTCACTTATTAGTGACTCCAGCCACTGCGCTTTCCTTCATCACTAATAACGTGATTCTTTACCAGGTCTGCTTACTGTTCTATGTTATCACTGATTGTAGTTCGTGCTCATGGGAATGTTATACTCAAACTTCTTTTCTCTTTGCGTGTGCCACCTTACAACAGGTGCTTATCTTTCTGCTCACTTATTAGTGACTCCAGCCACTGCGCTTTCCTTCATCACTAATAACGTGATTCTTTACCAGTCACCTGGCTTTCCTACTTTATTACATTCCTTAGCAAAGAAGCCTGAGGGAGGGCTGTGCCATCTGCTCACTATATCTCAGCCCCTTAACTGATTGTCAGTGGCATGCCTTGGAGCCTGTTGATCTGGGAATTTGGACATATGAGTATGTGGTGACTCATGAACTGATTCTGAGTTCTCATCTGAGAGACTGAGCTCAAAGAATGCTCATCCAAGATGGAAATGAGCATTCTCCAACAATGTACAGCAAAATTTGAGCACAGCAACCTGAACACCTGAGCACTACCAAAATCCTCAATTGAAGGAGCCTAAAAGAGAAACAATCTTTTTTGGAAAATTCAGGAAAGTGTACATCCTGCAGAGGACTGCAACAGTGCTGTGGTTGTGCTGTGGTCAAAGTGACCTGAACCATCCCGGTGGTATAGCCAGGCCACCACCGTGGGTTCACTACAGTTTCACTGGGCCTCAATTGCAGTGAGGAGACCGCAGGGATAACCCAATTTGACATATGTTTGTCTTATTATTACAAGTCCTTTTCTGCTTATTTCACTTGATATCAATTTAATATGCTTTTTTTTACCAATATATATGTCCCAGGTACCATCTTGTGTTCTCTTTTTAGGCATTTTGCTGAGCCTGCGACCTGCTGCAATTCCACTTGCTGCAACAGTGGCTGACGGAGCGTGGCAATTTTTCCAGCTGTGCCATCTTTGCAATCACATTTTATTCACTGTAACAAAACTGCAATGAGTTTTCATGATGCTGCGGTGAATTTCTGCACTATTATTGTGAAGGCAGTGTGGTGGTGCGCTGCACAGCATTTGTATGTTGCTGCAAGGCATAACAGTGTTGAAGTTATTATGTGTGCTACTCAACTATGTCACAAATCTCCTATGTCATCATAGTTATATTTCATCTCTTTCATCACATGTCACATGTTTGTTTCATTTATATACCTGAGCAGCTGATGGATGGATTGTTCTTCACCTATTCAATCCATCCATCTTAGGTACAGACCATTCTCTCATAGACCTTGAGTCTATTTGGTACTGACCATAGCTGTTCAGGTTTGTAGTCTCTTCTGTTCTTCTTTTTCTTTTTGTTTTTGTTTCACTTCAACTTCATATAGAACTAACACTGCAAAAATAATGTATTTTTCCAAGGTGAAAAATCTCATAGACCTTGAGTCTATTTGGTACTGACCATAGCTGTTCAGGTTTGTAGTCTCTTCTGTTCTTCTTTTTCTTTTTGTTTTTGTTTCACTTCAACTTCATATAGAACTAATTACATCAAGTTGTAAATGAAACCATCTATTCAATCCATCCATCTTAGGTACAGACCATTCTCTCATAGACCTTGAGTCTATTTGGTACTGACCATAGCTGTTCAGATTGATTTGCTTTACAGCAACAGACAGTTCTCATCTACAGAATCTTAATAAGTAGATGAATGCAAGATAATTGTGTATACAGAAGCACATGCAGTCCCAACACCTTGGTATGCGCTTTGAAATCCTTGAGGGGTTAGGGTTCTCATGGTATTTTTGTCACATGGGTTGATTTTTACAAATCCTCAGATTATGAAAATCTGTATGAGGACAGATGATTTCAGAAAACAAATTGGCATTGATCTACAATACTGTTAATGGGAATTTTACACAACTACTCTAAGAAGAAAAATGAAATTTAAAATAATACTGCACACAACCCAACTTATCAGGACTAAATTCTTGATTTTCTTTCAACAGTTTCTTGTGAGAGGCTTAGGACTGATTGGCCAGGCCACGTGGGGAACTATATAACCAAAAAATAGGC
Organism: Melampsora larici-populina 98AG31; assembly: GCF_000204055.1. Classification (NCBI taxonomy): domain Eukaryota; kingdom Fungi; phylum Basidiomycota; class Pucciniomycetes; order Pucciniales; family Melampsoraceae; genus Melampsora; species Melampsora laricis-populina. The sequence goes on along the minus strand of NW_006768798.1, from coordinate 670,377 downwards.
TTCATGTGGAGAGTTTTTGACCGCCTTAAAAACTACCACTTTAGCTCATCCAACCCCAATTAGCAGTTTAACTGAAGCTAGCAGTAGTATTTCTTGTGACATTTTTCTATTCAGATTTCTTAAAACTTCTCATGAGATTCCTCAATAAATTGAGTTTTTGAAAGTCAAGATTTACACACCACTCCCCCCAGATTTGTGTAGTATAACAATTACAGAAGACATGAGGCTGTATAAAGTATTTACCCAAAATTGATTTTGGGTCCCTGCTTTCTCACCAAATTTAAGCATTAAGCCCCAATTCCCTCTTCAAGGGGCCAAGCTTACAAGGTCTAGAGCACCCCACAAGAATTTGAAGTATTAATTTAGTTGATAAGTCTTGCCTATTGTATCACAACATTGGTCATCAGATAGTGACTTCTGTGAAGTTGGGAGAATAGATGCTTGAAGAAGCCGTGGCTATGCTGTTAGGAAAAAGTCCTGGGGTAACAGGTACAGACATGAGTAAAAGGCACAAGCCTCAAGTGGTTTGAAGAGCAACTAAAAAGAACAGACCTGTGCATAAAAGCAACAGGGATTGCAGGAAAAGATGAATAGGATGGCTGTAAGTAAAAGGTAAAGATAAGTTTCTTTCTGATCATGATTCATAAATACTAACCTGGTGTAACAGGTACAGACGTGAGTAGATGGCACAAGCCTCAAGTGCTTAAAAGAGCAAATAAAAAGGACAGACCTGACCACAACCTAAGTTATTAAAGAGGAAAGAAAGTGGTGAAATAAGTGAAACACTAAGACAAACCTGTGCATAAAAGCAAAAGGGATTCCAGGCAAAGATGAATAGGATGGTTGTAAGTAAAAGATAAAGATACTGTAAAAGTGATGTTGTAACCAATAAAACATATTTGTTAGGAGGATGAATCATAAGTTTAATTGAAAGAGAAAGACACTTACAGTTTATTTCTGATGAGGAAAGAAACTGAGTGGAACAATGAGTAGTATATATAAATATACAAGAACACAAAAACAAAAGACAAACATAGAAAGAAAATCTCAGGTCACATTTGACCTATTCCCAAAATAGATGAATCAAAACCAATAACCAAAACACCCTCCCCCAATCCGTACTCACAATGCCTTCATTTGTATCTTAAATGTCACACTTCTTTGTTTAATTTGATCTTCATTAATTACATACCAACACTGTGACCGGAAGTCCTTGACAAGTAAATTATTCCACTTAATAATAACTAAGTAGACTAAAATGTGGTATGTTAGATATCACAACAACTTCATCATGGTTTAGACGGCCAACCTAGTGCTAAAAAATTAGGAATAAGTCTTGCTAATTTCAAGATTCATCTTGGATGTGTCAAAATATGACCACTTGATACCATCTTAAATTACAACTTGCTGAATCCTAAATCTTGGAAATTTGGTCACCTGAATCTGTTGCAAACCGTTTATTTCCAGGTTTGGCTGTTGCAGATCTAAACCATCCTGAATATCCTGAGATCACTTGATTTCCTTTCAATTGTGGATATAAATCTGGTTTGATTGATCTTTCTTCTTTACAAACTATTAATGATTTTGATAAAAGTGTGGTTTGTTTGTAAGCTGCATGTGGTTGATTCAAATTTGAATTTGAGGTTGTGGTTGTGGTTGCTGTTCTTGAAAGTAATGAAGTAGATTGAGAATGACCATTTGACAAAACAAAAAATCAAGTAGAAGAAATCAATTTCAATCAAAAGTTCAACATTTTTAATGATAAAATGTTTATACCTCTGATTTGGAGTGGGACTATTCCTGACAATCTGATTGGTTTTTAAATGGCTCTAGATGGACCAGCTGGAGTAGTTTGTTGATCTAAACCTGCCAAAGGAAGTGTTGGTCAATCTCAATATTCATCACAAGTCTTGGTTGCTAACCTGAATCAAATACTATTAAAATCATTAAATAAGATTGGAATGCTTAGATTTTTGATAGATCAAAAGATGAATTAGTTTACCTTCTGTCTATATCATTAAGTTGAATCAATTTTTATTGACATATCATGAGTTCTTTTAAGTGAATTGGCAGTTTGTTTGTTGATTGTAGTTGAACTCATTCTTGATTTGAATATTAACCTTTGAAGTGGTTTTCAATTTGAGCATGTGAATGCTTGATGTTGAAACTTGTAATAGTATGTGTGGTTGGCGTTTGTATTTTTTGATCAAGTGATATTTTATTTACCTACAGTTTAAATGTGATCAAACTTCAGTTTCAAGTTTTGATTTTGGTCCACAATTGATCAACTGTTTTCTGACTTCATACCTTGATTGATTTGGCTTTTGATAAGCCAAGATGCTTCCAACTGGTGTTAAAAAGAATTCAACTCTGAATTCAATCAGAACCAAGGCTTGGACCAATCCCTTCAACTCCACAAAAACATCCAAAATCATCTACACCTATTATTCAATGCAACACAAAAGTTATGCACTTGACAGTGAGGCAATAAAGTGGCAAATGCAGCTGCTATGCAAATATGTACTAGAGGATGTTGTTCTTGCACAGATTAAATCTAACTTCATTGTAGGTTAGTAATCATTATTCTGATTATCCTTCACATAACTAACTAAGATTTATCTTAGAAACACATGGAGATGTCTACCCAAAACATCTTCATGGTACTAATTTGAATCAGCAAGCTCATACCAACATACAACTTTTACATTAAAATTGTGAAGATATAGAAGTCATAGTTGTGCCCAAATAATTATGCTTGTGAACTCTTTTACTGAAAGTTAATCTATAATTCCAGCGGAAAACTTACAGGCAGAAACTACGTGGGATAATGCATTGTCTAGAATGGTGAACTTTTGTATATTGTCTTTTCAAGATGGTTAGTACAAGGGTTGTAATCCAGTTTACATGGTATATGCATTGTTATGTATGAAAATTACTTCTTTGGCTATTTGAAACAATTACAACTTAACATTTCTTGTGGATTTACAATACTAGCTGAGTGGAGATTCTTGACTTGAGTGTAAACACCATAAGACTAGGCCAAAAATAGGTGTTAAGATTTGTTGTGAGGGTATAGATACAATTGAGCACAGTTTGTATATTAACATTTGGGAATCAATGCACATTGGTTTGTGGACTGCAGCCTTCGGATATTTGAGGCGGTTTGTGATTGGCCTATTGCAGGCATGGCTGCATGGTCTCTAGTAGACCAAAATATCACACCAGAGTTGTGTAATGTCTCTCAATGTGGAAACCAACTCTTTTTCACCCAGAATTCATCAACTTGCTTTCCTGCAAGTACCATATTGTGATCCACAGGCAGTCAATGGTGGGACACAAACAGAGACAAATAGCACATCCGTCATGCAACAAACCAAAAGGAGTGGCTTCAACCAAAGAACCCAACCATAAATAACACATCCCCTCTTAGCCACATGCAATATTATTGGAAGACTCAAAATGCAAAATTTAAAGGGTATTAAGTAATATCATCCAGTAAAAAGTTGATTAATCATTAGACATTTAATGAGCCTGGATTTATCATCAACCTGGAAATCTATGTGAGCACATCAGACACACGGTCACCCATACAAACAAGAAAGAAAGATGAAGTTATGGGTACTCACAAAGGGCCATACCATATAATGGGCCTGAACATTCCCTTCTTATCCCTCCCGGCCCTCTGACTGTGCTCAAGATTGCTCACCACAAGACTCTTTTCAAGGCAAAATGTTGAAGGAGGAGTTTTACAGAAAGCATAGTAGATCTTTTGTGGAAACAGATTGCAGTTGTATCTCACCTCTATGATCACTGATCACTTGCATATACTGGTGGTCATCCAGGTGCTTTGTGGAAAGAATAAAAATAACAATATTAATTGCTTTCTTATCAAATATTTTGCAAACAAGACTAATCATCAAAGGAACTGTTACAAAATTTCATTTTTCATTTTACGCATCGTCACAATCTTCTTCATCCAAGGTCGAGTTCGAAACAGTTGCTTTGGTACCAGTAGCGGCCGTAGGCACGGTTGAGTTTTCAGGGGTGGTAGAGTTAAAATCAATGGTGGTGTTGGAAAAAGTGACGCCGGAAGTGTTAGATGATGTCACGTTTGAACCTACCTTCAGGGGGGCAGTTGTATTTTTTACGGAAGAGGTTGAATTTTCAGCACTGTCGGGTGGAAGAGTAGCATTTGTGAAAGTGGAGTTACAGTCCTCGATGGTGTCGGAAAAGGTAGCGCCGGTGGTGTCAGAAGAAGTGACGTTAGGACTTGCTTCAAGGGGAGCAGTGGTGTTCGTATTGCCAGAGGTGGGGTCTTCAGGAGCTCCGGATAATAGAGTCGCATTTGTGAAAGTAGAAGTAGCAAAGTCGTCATCCGCAAACTCATCAGGGTGAGAATCAGTGTGAGTTGCGTTGGCGTTCGAAGTTGCGTTGGCGTTGGGGGTGGCATCAGAAGCGCCAATGGGCCCACCATCCATTGAAGCAGCAGGAGCACTGGATGAAGTCGAGTTGCCGCCAGCGGAAGACTCGGTTCCATCTCCTTTCACACCGCCTTTCACACCGGTATTAGCGATTCGGGTAGCAGCGTCCTCGGGTGTTGCTATCAAAAGGGAAAAAATGGTCAGCAGTCAAGACTTTCGAATAAAAGACATGAGTATTTTGCGGAGAAGAGACTTACTGCAAGTAGGAACAGATCCAGGCTTCAGTAACAAGGCTGCATATTCAACAAAAAAAGGAATTCAACATGTCAGCTAACTGTAGATGGAAAAATAGTCATGATTGGTTGAAAACTCACGTAATTCAAAACAGACAGTAGGCGGGGAACAATCAAGGCTCACATATTTGCCTGCGACACATTGAGCAAATCCACCTTGAAGACAAGCATGATCGCCTTCTTGGCAAGAGGATTGTAATGTCATTGTCGCATATTTGGCATTGAGACCTTGAGCCAGTTTTCCATTGTTGAGTAGAACATCAGCTGAGATTGCTCGTCGTTGATTATTCTTTGGACGTGCAGGCACAAGGAGAGGTCTAGCAGGCAAAGTGATGACACTGGTGACGACCATAGCAGCCAAAATGACAAAAGATTTGTTAGTGTGCATGATGATTGAAGGGCTCTAGAACAGTATTTGAGAGAATTTGGTAGTTATAGTGTAAGCGTTTATCGGTTTAATTCGTTTCTGTGTGCGATGATGCGATGAAGTGTGGAGGTGGATGAGGATACTTGATCCTGGAAGGGCTTTGAGGTCGATATTTATATATATTTTTTCATTTGTAGCGGCCGATGCAGAGCTGAGTGGAGCATTTGAAAAGCAATCGATCCCTGATGGTTGAATTCATTCCGATAGTTGGGGTTACTTATGAAGCAACAAGGGCCAAAATGTGCATTTTTTGATCGATAGCTCTGTCGGATAGGCATAAGCAGATTTCAAGTCAGCTTTTCTTTGCTGATCAAGCTGTTGAGAGGGTATCAAAAGTACCTCGCAGGGTAATAGGAGAACAAAGGTCGGTCTTGTGAATGTAACGCGTCACTCTGGTCAACAACAGTCTATCAAAAAGGACAAGGTGCATTTTTCTGATGTCAATGGTCACCCACTTTCTCATTACCTAGTAAAGAATGCGACCAGAACTGATTCCATTGTAAATCATTGAATAGTTTTTAGTCTCAAGGAGTTTCTCAATGCAAATCCAAATTCTCTGAGACTGGCGGATAGATTGGGATTTTAGACCTACAAATCCCTGCACTTATCTTGAGCAGTGTGCTCTTTGATTTCGTTCCAATAGTTTGTCTTTACTATGCCATCGCACTGAAGTTTCTCCATCAGGAATAAAGTATGATAGAATTGGAGTGCATGTTCTGTTGCCCAGTCAAAATGATGGAAGGAGAGAGGATGAAGCATCCTGCAGGGAGTCTATAGCCAAGTGGTGTTATGAGCTGTGTTGTTTGTGTTTGGGCTATGGTCATCTAGATCAAGTCTGACATGCTCAAGATTTAGTTCATTACTTTGAAGTATGCGTCCACCGAATCACACTTCTTCTAGATTTTTGGTCCTTGTCGTAGTTTATGTGGTCGTCCTTGATTGAAAAAGCTAGTAGGGTGTTAATGTTTGTTTTTTGGAAATAAATTTGAGTCACCATACTTAACAAAACGCAAAATGCAGCACCGAAGACGGTTCACAGTTTTCGACAAGAAAAGTTCAATGTTGAAAAGGATAGCGCTAATTTGGAAAGTGACTTTCATTGTATTTCAAGTTTTTGGTGCACCAGCACTCCTAATGAGGCTATGCTCATCTCCTGGACCTCCACCCACATCAGCCAGAGCCCATGACACCAGTACCGGCCAATCTTCTTGTGTGGGTGCCTTTATAGCCCCGCATGACTTATCCTTTACACCAAAGGCCAAAATCGCTACTGCAATCAGGATATCCGCAGTGAGACCAGTGATGGATGACGGCATTGAGTCGTGGTAGAATGAATGCCACCTGTAAAGCTTCGAATTCATCCACGGCACGTCCCGGTAAGTGTACACGACGTTACGGGTTACGAGATCAGGTTGATCTTGGAGGTTCAGCAGCGTCATATCCTTCAATGGCCAATGAAAGATCTCGGCAACCTCGTCCTCGTTGGCAGCCAGTCCTAGTAAAAAACCGGGTGCCGGGATAAGGAGCACATAAACAACTGGGTAGACAATGAGTAGATTCCGTGAAACGAAGGGGCTAAGAACACCCAAAAAACCGTATTGCTCCATGTTGATCAACGGCAAGCCAATCTCCTCGCTAGACTCTCGAAGCTTCCGTACCATGTTGATATCAGCTTCACGTTTGGGATCATGGGTATGGATACAATGATCTCTCATGCGAAATAAATAAACACTTTGCTTATATACTTACAGCAGTCGCTACGACAGATTCGTCCAAATCTTCTATTCGACCACCTGTGGCAAGGTTCATTTCGAGTACGGAGATGAGGTTGATTTTGTGGACTCTTTTGAGGCGGTTTGAGTTGCAAAAGGGTCAAGTAATTACCTGGTAAAGCCGTATCCCCTAAGCATAGAAAACGAACGTAAGCCCCCATTCAACTCATTCAAATGTGGATGTAGTGACCATATCCTGACCTGGATGAGACCTTAAGCGGCTAGAGCGAGTGGTCAAGGTCACTGACAACCCACCCAGGGAATTGACATGAAGCAAAACTAACACAGCTGCGACTCGTCTTCGCGGCATCATCCTGTGGTGGATCGTAGAGATGAGAACAATCCATGAAATTTGGAAAGAAGGCTGATAGAGCTCCTTGCACAACTTCCGAACCCTTGATTAAAAGTATGCCTTGAAAGTAACATACGTCAAATCCACAGGAGTCTTGGGTAACCTAGAAAGTCGCTCAAGCGCTTCCACGGTCTCGCGGGTCGGCGGAGGCCTGATGCTGGATAAATCTAAGCCTCCATTCGGTTGATGGCATAGCTTAAAGTAAAGCAGTAAGTCCAAAAGGTTAAGGACTGCTACTGCATATATGAAGAAACAATCATATATTCCTGCTGACGCACATCCTCGCCAAAAGGTTCTCCTGATCGTTCCTGCAACATTTCTTCTAGGTCGAGGGGATCAGATGCCATAGAGCGATATTTTGTAACTTATTGGTGGAGAAAGATTTGTAAGGCGGTTAAATGGATCCAAGGGAAGAGCTGGGCTGACGTCAGAGTTTAATAATCACAAAATACCCGGTGGCTCTGATGTATCGCTCGGGCTTCTGTACCGATCCACCGTGGGCAAAAGCCCGTCGCAACCACGGTTGCGACAGTCTGTCGCTGTATTGACCCCGGGTTGTTACATACACCACGGGAGGGTCTTTACCGGCTTTTGCGCTGCGACATGAGCTTCGGGTTTGCGACATCTGTCAATCGCACCACTTCAAACCAAATTCATCCACGATATCGTAGGCTATTTGATTTTTGGACCCATCAGGACCCAACAGGGGTCTTGTTCAATTCTCCGAAATGTCAGAAATCTTTCATCTGGCTGATCCAGGCTGATCCAGGCTAATTATCCTCCTTTGTCTTCTCAGTCACACGTTTGAACCGGACCAGACTAGCCCCTGAAGGTTGGGTTCAATGATCATCTGCCATTTGACAAGATCCTGAACATACGCTGAGCAATGTCAAACCCCCTTTCTTTCACCAGGCAACAAAGGATACCAAGCCGGATTGGGAATAAGCTGTGTATTACCTCATCAAATCTACCAAAAACCCTTGGCCATGGCGAGTATAAAGAGGCCAATACTTTGGCACCAGAGATTTCGTCAACCCACATCTTTCTAAGCTTCTATTATTCTTTTACTACATCACATCACAAATTCTAAAGCTTTGATTTAATTCTATCTAGTGCTTTTTTTATCATGCAAGCCCAAGAAAACCAGACTGGAAACATGGAAGCTGAAGACGAGATTCAAAACACCCAAGACGCTTCCGCACCCGTCACCAATGCAGCTGTAGCAGCCCTTGTCTCCGATAGCCTGAAGCAACAAGCTGCCCAGTTCGAAGCCATCATCAATGGCCTCCGAACCCAACTCAACGACTTCAAAGATCTCGGGAACCAATCTGGGCGTAAACAGAATGCCACCCCCAAATCAGCCACTCCCAAATCAACTCCAGACACCTCCTCTACTCGTAACCGCATGAAACCCACACCTTCATCATCTCGGAATTCTTATTCAACACCTACGCCATCGAGCAAAGCTCCTCGAAAGTCTAAAACTCCTTCTACACCTAATGAGGCTCCAGCACCTTCACCTTCACGTAAACGCCACCCACTTCAGCTGATAGGATCAGAAACTCCTGCGGATTACAAAACGACAAGGGTATGTTGCATCAATTTTGTTTGATTTGTTCCAAAAAACTTACTAACTTACCGTCCTAATGATTTGAATAACAGGACGCCTTATACATTCACATCAAGATGCTCTGGGGTTTATTCAAAGCCCACGATGTTCCCCCTCCGCCCGATCCCAGCCTCTTGAAGGAACTTTATGCTCGCTTCAGTTCTGCCGAACAGGTCGAGGCTGCCATCACCGACCCTCACAGTTGCGACTTGGTGGCTCAAAATGACATACTCACTTTGAGGTCATTGAAAGCCGGTGGTGGAAAAATAGGCCGAGGTATGGCCAATCTAGATGAAACTTACATACTTTACATTCATGGGGTCTTGGCAAAAGTGGGTATTCGTGTTTGGTGTCCCGACCTCAATGATTCCGTCGATTCGCTTTACAATTCAGCTTGCCGAATTACTGCGCTTGGTACTTTTCGCCAACTTATGGCAACCGGAGCTTACGACCATGCCAATGTCAATCCGAACTACGTCAATGCTATGTCTCGCTTCATCACTACCTACAACCATTATGTCCATTATCTCGTTGCAAACAGATCCAAGATCGAGGCGAAGGAAGCTGGAAAATCTCAAGCAGACGGTGCGAGAAAGTGTATTCAGAAACGTAGAGAACAGGTGAGTACATTGTCTAGATATCCCACTGGTCTACCTCGTTGAACTAACTGTTGTGCATCAATGTTGTAGCTTTGTGAACTTCGAATGTCATTCCTCAATGGACCGAATCGAAAGAGTTTTCCTCCGCGCTACCGAAAGATTTGTGAGAAAGTCCTTGCACACAGCGACGATGAGGAGGTCCCTGGTAAACCCTACCTTGTCATCAAGACTCTGCCTTACCGATCGAAAAATGCTAGTAAATTCTTCAGAAGACTCGACATTGAGATGAAGAAAGCGGCCGAAATTGCGGGAGAAACTTTTCATAAGAAGCCACGTCGTTTGCCCTCCAAACCAGTCCCTTCCATTTTCAAAAAGGCGCCAAAAAACTTACCGATTGACTTCTACGACCCCAAGTGGTATCACTCGCTTCACCCAGGTCAACAACGCCTGGTGGCCAAACAAGATCAAGTGGCTTTGTTGCCTGATGCAGCTGAGTCTCTCTGTCCACAACGCCATCCTGACGAAAAACTTGGAGATGCCGCGTTCAATGACAAGTATTTAGACATCTTATCTATCCCATATGTGCCAGATGATGATCATGAGGATGAAGCTGATTATGTGGGTGATGATGATGTTGATCTGGGTGATGATGAGGATTTGGAAGACGAAAATATGGACTCTGATGACGAATCGGATTTTCTTTCTGATGGTGATTTTGGCAATTTGTATGACGATGATGAAGACGCTGCTTGAGGACAGATATGAGTTCTGTTTGTTGTTGACTGTATTTTCTTGAATCTCCTCAGTTTGTGCGTTATGAATCTTGTTCAGTTTTTAATTTGCGAAGTCGTTTTTTTTCAATTTGTTCTTGTCTCTCTTTTTCAATTTGCGAAATCGTTGTGTGGCAAAACATGTGCAGAACTTTCTTTTTTCAATTTGAAACGTAGTTATGTGGCTCAAATTGGTCTGGTCAATCGATGAACACTCACAATTAAATTGAGTAACAGCGTGTGAATGTCATTTCACAAGAATTAGCCTTACTGACTAAGTACAAAACAAGAAGTATTACAAAATGAAAAGAAATAGAAATAGTGTCACAAATCTGCGTATTGTGATCTCTTGTCACAGGGACGCAAAACAATTCCTCCTTCTGCAATACCAAAAGTATTGTTTGGTAAAAGCCTGTACGCAGCAACAACCGAAACTTGGGCTGGAGATATAAAGATGGCAGTGTCTTTAGTTTGACCTATGACACATTTGAGTAGATGTACAATGTATCGGAAGTGTTTGGAGGGAGACGTTCGATCTTTGAAAAATATATCTTCAATTGGATTGGCAAGAAATCTTGCTTCGTGACCACCTGTCGGATTCTGGATGATATAGATCTGCCGTATCATAGCGTAATGTGATTTTCCATCCTTTCTGTACTTGATCACGTTGTTTGGTTTGAGAACCGAGACAGACACATGTTCGGATACCTTCCAACTTGATTTAGTCACTACTTGAGGACGGAGAACTTGCGAGTTTGGTGGATGAGGAAGGTGGCGATGATGGCGAACATGGGGAGAAGTTAGCCGCATCTCTGCAAGTAACCTATCATAATCTTCATCCCGCAGTACTATCCGCTTTCCAGTGAACAATGAGCCTGGACGCTTTGAATCGGATGTCAGAAGGTCGTCAATTGGATGATTTGCAGTGAGTCTTTGTAGCTGTCCAAATCGACGCATCATGGTTTTGTCCATTTCGGCTGAGACAAATCCAAACACGTGGTTAGCCAACTTTATCGAACAGATAAGTAAGTGGAGACACAAACTCACCTAAGTGTGTGTTTGTCTCGATGTTTTGCAATGTACCAATTAATCGCTCACCAGCAAACTCAGCAATTTGATTTAAAGGTCCCCAGCGCCTAAGCATTTCAGGAATATGAAGAGCATAATGGTGGTTTAGAACGACTACAAGGTCTTTAAAAATCTTAACCGAATTTTCGTGATATCTCTTGTAGAAGAACTCAAACGCCTCTGCATCCTTTTTTGCAACTGATTTTGCACAGACAATATACGTGCATTGGCACAAATTGGCAATGTTAAGCAAAATCCGACCTCGATTTGAATCCACCGGAATGTTTTCAATGTCAAAAACAAAGATATCAAGTATGATCAGCGGGATGACGTAGGCAAACAAGCTATGCCATTGAGCCGCTTTCAGTTTGCCATGCTTAGATTCGCCCAAGTTAGGAGGTAATTGTGTGATGCCGCTTGGTAATACAATGTCTTTCATAAGTTTTCGAAATGATGTTATGTTTCCTTCTGAAAAAAGACCACCATTCCATCCGGCATGGAGTTCTTCATCTTCTTCATAACCAAATTCTCCATCATCCGAGTCGTTATAATCTACTTGATCACATACATTCCCCATGCCCTCTTCATAGACCATTCGCTGTGCTGGTCGGTCCAAGAATTCTATCGCTGATCTTCTACGTTTTGCCTTGGCTCTGTCGTCCCTGTTGGGGGATACAAAACCCCATCGGAATCGAAAATGTTGGTGTAAGACACCTTCATACCAGTTGTGCATCATTCCCAGGGGGAGATCAAGCACGGGATCGCGGTAAAGAAGCCGATTAAATTCGGACCAGCGGACACCGGTGTTCTTGAGTATCTCGGTTTTTTCATTTAAAGTCGTCGCGCGTTTACTAGATTTTGAAATTTCAATCACTTCTTCTTTGACCCGTTGTTTTCCAAGCACCATTTTAGCCATGACATTTGAATGAATCGAACACCAACAGCAGAAGTAAAACGCAGCGTGGGATGCGAAACCTGCTACTTTGTGCATCCCAACTGTGTCACCCAGTAGAGTTAGCAGCTTCACACGTACAAGTCGGCCGTCAGGATAGCGGCTTGTTGATATCTTGATTCCTTTTTCGAGTTCCAGAAGTTCATCGACCGGGCCTTCAAGGACATGAGAAATGGTTGACATATCAGGAGCATTCGGACCGGGCGTAATACCAGCTACACATGTATTAGCAATCAAGTTCCTGTGTTTTGGGCTGAGGTTAAGGCAGTTGTACGAGAGGACCCCCAAAGATTTCTGTTTGCCAGATTGCCGGTTACCACGAGGATTAAACCAGTCAATGAATAGGGAGAACACGAGATTGAGGGCGGGCGTTTCAGCTGAATCTTCGCCAGGACCTTCAGGATTGGGCCAGTAAATTTCGTCAAAAGCTGGAGATTGTTGTATGTCCGATATTTCTTCTGAGCTTTTTGAATGTAAAATTTCCTGCTTCCAGGTCTCAATATGATCCTCAATCCAATCCTTCTTCAAAAGCCATCCAAGCCATGAAACCAGAGTTTGCGTGACATATACGCTTCGAGGAATTCCGATTTGAGATGGTGGCATTTGAGCTTGGTCTCTTTGTATCGGATGAGATTGACCCTTGTCGCTGATACCTCGATACATAGTCTTCAAGTTAAACAATTCTTCATTGCAAGTATTAGCTCTTGCAGTCTTCTTATAAGTACAAGTCCAAGGAGCTTCAGTAAGTCGATACAAGGTGAAGCATTTTGAACAGCAGACACGTTCGTGCAATTCCGGTGTGATATCCAATCGTTTGATTATTGTTCGAGCATCTTTAGGTACGAGTTCGTGTGGATCCCCAGTAATAATACCGTAGATTTCGCGGTCCTTTTTCTCCTCGTCGCGAGCAGCGGCTATGATTTCCAGGATAAAATTACGTGCTTTCTGGCAGTTGACACGACTGAGTCCACAATATACATGTAGCCATCCAAGAAAGATACATAGAATGGCAGCAGCTGATAGATCATAAGGTGCAATAGAATTTGAGATCAGTCGTTTTGCACACTGGAGAGAAGTGAAAAGACCTTCTTACTTGTCATCGAATCATCAGGAGCCCACTCTTGTGTGACGTGGTCAGGTTTAACCTCTGGTGTAGCTATCGTATTTGGCTCGTGGTCACTTTCAGATGATTTGTCAGTGTTCATCAATTTGAGGTCCTGCTTGTGGTGCTGCATTCGAATTTGACAAGATTTCCATTGGCCATGGACAGATTGACCATTCTCATCGGAGCAGGTCGATTTGATGCATTTTGAGCACGTACAAAGGAGCATGATTGATAAAGCTTCTTGATTTGGGCTGTTGTGTGAGTGACAGTATGACGAAATTGAATGAAAACGATAGGATATGACAGGATCTGGTGGATGAATTTGGTTTGAAGTGGTGCGGTTGACAGATGTCGCAAACCCAAAGCTCATGTCGCAGCGCAAAAGCCGGTGTCGCATGCCAAATATACATATGTAACAACCCGGGGTCAATACAGCGACAGACTGTCGCAACCGTGGTTGCGACGGGCTTTTGCCCACGGTGCGAGCATCATGTACGATTAAGGCTGCGACCCGGCCCTGGACCCGGGAGACCCGGACTGCCCGACCTCTTTACTTCGCGAGGCAGGGCTTTGGTTCTCTCTTAGCGTCATTGTTTGTAACGCCTTGATGAAACTTGTTTCGTATATAATGTTCTCTATTCTTCTCTAAACTTGTGTTTCTTCTCTATTGTCACAAACGTGTCTGATGAATTTGGTTTGAAGTGGTGCAGTTGACAGATGTCGCAAACCCGAAGCTCATGTCGCAGCGCAAAAGCCGGTGTCGCATGCCAAATATACATATGTAACAACCCGGGGTCAATACAGCGACAGACTGTCGCAACCGTGGTTGCGACGGGCTTTTGCCCACGGTGCGAGCATCATGTACGATTAAGGCTGCGACCCGGCCCTGGACCCGGGAGACCCGGACTGCCCGACCTCTTTACTTCGCGAGGCAGGGCTTTGGCCGAGGCTTCTGAAACCTACACCACGGGGGGACTCTGGGTCGTCAGGTGGTCCCATCATGGTCGAGGCGTCAAGCGACCTCTCCGCCGCCGCGGGTTCAGCCCGGGGCACGCCTGTGCCAGCAGGGAGGCGGTCAGCCCCCTGGGGCGCAGCGAACAGTATGCCCCGCCTAGAGCCAGACTGCACCTCGCCCCGGGCGCTTACCTCGGCGGTCCAGTGCTCACCACCCCATCTTTCAGTCTTGGTCCCGTCGAGGGGCCACTTCCTGCCTCTCCCTCGCCGCCTCTGCCTGCCTCAGAGACCCGTGCAATCGGAAGTGGCAGCCAGCGGACGCCACACAAAAGCAGATCACACGCAAGATACCGCTCGTAAGCCCTGTACGCATGCAAGATCAGCTCCACACAAAGCGAGAACATCTCATCTCATCCGTGAGCCCACTTCTGCTGAGGCAGGCAGCGGACGCCACACGAAAGCAGAACATCGGACGCAAGATACCGCTCGTAGTCTTCGAGACGAGATTCCATACGTGAGCCCACTGGTCTGCACTTCCCCAACAATCTGCCTGTGAGGGCGGACACCTCTTGAGATCTTGAGCCTTCTTTTGTAGAGCACTCCGTCATTTCTTTGTTTTTTGTCCGTCGATCTCCTATTCTCCCTGTTGGAAAAAAGGTTGTTTGTAACGTGTGTGCCCAGGCAACCGAGGGCTCACCTCCAATTTAATTTCATTGATCATCTGACTGTTCTAAAATACCGCATTACACCAATCGTGCGAGCCTTTTATTCTGTCGACCCCCAGTTTGCAATAATCACTGACATTGTCTAAGCGTTGCAGGTCAAACATATCACACCAGGCTTTACCGTTGACAATGACACAACCTTCCCAACCCAATTCATGTAAGTTCGCAGCTTCCGCTTGGAATCTGCGCCGCCATTGCCATTCATGGGAACTGATACACTCTCCACATGCTCCTCTAGATTTCGAGTTGATGTCCACAGACCCTTCCAATCCTCAGTGGAAATGCTTGGTTTGTGTACGGCACATGCGCACCTATGGCCCACATTCAAAATCCAAGGCTCACCTCGAAGCTGTTGCACAATACGAGGCTCGTCTAGCCGGGGACCACGAGATGATACCCGGGCTCAATGAAGACGGACACTCAGCGAACCACACAGCCACCCCTCAGGACAACCCAATTGGCCTGGAACTCGACGAGGATGGTCCTCGATCCGACACATCAGATAGGCCCCCATCACCTCTTCCATGCCTCCGTGCCTTTCGCCTGGCGGAGGCTAATCAGCCCAGCGATTCAGAAACCTCTAATGTGGACGAAATGGACCTCGAGAAACTTCTCCTGGCGATTAACGCCATGGACGCCGATGAGGGGGGACCACAAGATCCGGAAAGGGACGAGGCTCTTCTTGAGGCAGACTTGCGTAATACACCATTTCAGGAGTCTTCCGCTTGGTACCCTTTCAAGAAAAAAGAGGTTCGTTTTTCGGCGTTCCGCCAACCACCCGTGACCCTGCTGAATTTTGATAGTCACTGACACAACCCCACTTCATTATTAGCACGTGGTTGCTCTATTAATCATCGGATCCACCCGAAGCATTCTATCCCGATCTCAATATCACCGAATCCGTTCAATCTTGCATATATGCGACGTTAGCCTGCCGGAGTGGGGGGCTTTACGAGCGTTGAGTACCCGCCTGAAGAAGAACCTTGGCCTTCACGTCTCTGAAAGGACGAGCCCCCATGGTACGCCGCTTTTTGGCCTAAAGGTTCAGACCATTATCACCAATGTGCGTATTCCATTTTCACACCCGCACTGGCCTAAGTGGTCGATGTCTCAAATTTATTTATTTTAAAATCGCTTGGGATTTCAGGAACTCGCGAACCCATTAGTCAGCCCGTACCTGGTCTGTCTCCCAGAACTCCCAACCAATGAGCCCATTAACCGCTTATCCCAGTCGCAAAAATGGCGCGAGGGGTTTAGCATGGACTTACGAGTGCAAATGGTCCCCTCGCGCGGGAAACACTGGTATATCTATGAACCCGTCCAGCTCTTCTCACAGGAAGTTGTGGTTCCGATTTTTTTCTTCAAAAAAAACGGGCAAATGATGGCAAAATGTCTTCGAACAACTCTTCAACAGGAGTCGCACAACCCATCTGTTTTTAATATTAACATACCCGCTGAACAGTGTTTTGACTCTGAAGAGTTCGAAACAGTTGATGTCAAGAACTTTTGGAAGATGACCTCGGACATCAAATTACCAGACAGTTCGAGCATATCCACACATTGCCGGCCTTATTTATTTCGTAGGTGTCGTTTCATCTATGTGACTGTCCCTTAGCATAGTGCCCTGCTCTGACAAGATGTTTGCCACAGAGGACGAAGGAAATGGTGGCATCCGAAAAATTCCTATCGTCAATCCCTGGCGACTCAAAGCGAATGGACGCGAAATTAAGCACATCCCCATCACCTTGTATTCCGACGATACCTCCGGCAATGTTTCCAAAAAGTGGAACAAACATATGAGCGTTTTTTTTACACTTTCCGGTTTACCGCCGAAAATGACAAACCAGGAGTATCATATACATTTCCTGGCTACGTCCAACTGTGCGTCGGCGCTGGAATTGCTTGACGAGGTTGCCAACGATATTAAGTGAGCACCTCTTTCGCAACGTGCAACCATTCGACTGCCTAACCAGTGATGTGATTTTGTTCCCAGTGACCACAGTTCCAAAGGGTTTGTTGCATACGATCACGTCACTGGAGTTGAGGTGCTTGCAATGGTGGTCGTCTTGTTCCACCTTGGAGATGGCCCCATGCACGCCGAAATCACCGACACCACCAATCCGGCTGTGACATTGACGCCGTGTCGCATTTGTGATTTGCAAGTGGGACATATGAGTGAGAAAAAAAGCGAACAGTACGTTTCTGACTTCATTGGGGTAGATTTAGATGGGGATCAGGTTCGTACTTTTGGATTGGGGTGATTTAGTAATTAACATATTATTAAATGAATAACGTGAGTTACTTATGACATTATAAATATATATTTATTCATTGATCTCATTTCACGTTACCCAAACGCGATTGGGAGGCCACCCGCGCAAGAGCTTTGAAGATTTGGTCCCTCGCGCAAGAACCACACAGCAAAAGTGCCGTTGAGGCTGAAGCACGAAAACACGGTTTCCGTGACTCCGTTTTGGACTACTTCATCAAAGTGGTGAATGAAACGCACGACTCGAACCCCTCCGAAGCGCAGAGGCTATGCGCCGATCTAAACACCCAACTCGGACCTCGTCTATTCAACCCAATGTTGAGGCTGAGAGGTGAGCTTGTTTGTAATCTATTTTCGGCGCTGCTTGACAAAATGATTGTATTTTGATTCCCAGGTTTCAATGGTCACCAAGACACACCTGTCGAGACCCTCCATGTCGTCCTTTTGAGTATTGCGAAATACCTTTTCAAGGACACCATGAAATCTTTTGGCATCCTCAAGGCGGGCTCGAAACGTTATCGCGAATTGTCGGCAAAGTGGAGGAGTGTCAACACGAAGGGCTTAAACATTCCGCCCATTCAGCCCAACCTTCTGATCCAATTCTATCAGAGCCTGGTCGGCAAAGACTTTCAGACCGTCTTGCAGACGGTGCCGTTTGTTTTCTTTGATTTCATTCCTACTAACAAACGCCACTTGTGGATATCCTTATGTCTTCTATCTTCTTACGTCTTTCAACACGAAATCACTGTTATGGACAAATACCTGCGGGATATGGAGGAGGTCATTTTGATTTTTTTCAATCAGCTGGTAAAGAACTCAGCGCAGTGGGTAAATAAACCCAAATTTCATATGCTGTGCCATTTGAAAGACTCTGTCGAACGCTTTGGACCTGCCAATTTGTACATGACTGGGAAGTTCGAAGGTTACAACGGGGTATTGCGCACTGCATCTGTTCATTCAAACAGAATGAGCCCCGGCCGTGATATAGCTAACACATTCAACAATTATCAATTAATGAGGGCGCTTCTCTCCGGGAACACTTTTTTCGATAAAGAACTGCAAGCTCGAACTTCCGCCGGGCCTCAAGTTATATCCCTGCTGAAGACCAAGCCCGAACTATCCAAGGCTATGGGGCTAGACCCAAAATCCAATCAAGCGGCGGGGATCACTGCTGGACGTAAGTGCATTTGATTTCAATGGCACATTTGATCCATTCGATTAAATTTTTTTCCGGCAGCGCAAGTGAAGGACGCCAGGGAAGTACCTCCCTATTTAGCCGGTGAGGCGCCCTTAGCCTCTTGGATTGCGCTTGCCAGTGTGACTCTGGCGAATGAACAAAGGGTGGAAGATGCAGATTTTGTGAAGGTAAGTGGGATGACTTCCTTGCCTTGAGAAACCCCGTTGTGGTCAGGGCTAAATCAGAGATTCTCAAATTCAATGTTGGTCAGCTCAAAAACGAACTCAGTGTTAGCCAGGTCATCGGCATTTGGAAGCCGGACGGCGCATCGGCAAGCAAAACTGTCATTGAACTGCAAGAGACACAGAAAGGTCCGATCTCGACGTATTACGGGATGCGCGAAATCCTGAGGACCATGCGGCGCAGATGGGTGAAAGTCAAGGTAAGGCCTCTGTGTTTGTTTGGTTCGCGGATCACGTACATGCTAACATCCGCTGCCTAAAGGACATCGATTGTATTTTGAATGTCCAACATGACTGTCACCGTTCTGGGTGCTCTGTCACCGAAAGTGGGAAGAGACGGTTGGAAAGAAGGGAAACTTCGGCCAAAATCAGCACAATTGCCCATAAGCCAACCGAATTCTTCATCCTGAACAGCGCGAGTCACTACTCAGCCGAAACGCACCGAGCCGTTGCAAATCTGACCACTCGACCCATTGCTCCGGCGGAATGGTTGGCTACCTTCCGACAGGGATTAAAAATCTGGCGATCCGTTCCGGTCAATCCACGGAAAAAAAAGGGGTCTCAAGGCAAAGACAAGGAGCAAGAACGCCCCGGCGAAGGCGACAGTGAGGAATCAGAATGAGGTTTTTGGTTTACATCTCCCAAGAAAATCCCTGTGAATTTATCTTTTCACGAGCAATGTGAGGCAGTCGGTGTGATCTATGTTCTTTGTAAAATCTGCTCCCATTCTCTTTGATTGAATTTTGAGAAATGCAAGGAATCACAATTCCTTGGTGGTGCGCTGTTAAAGCTGTGACACATTCTTTAACCACTGACCGAAGATGTAAAGCATTCCTCATATTCCCACATTCCGTTCACTCATTCCTAATAAGGCAATGAGGCGCACACTTGCGCGTCAAACGTTAAGTTTGACGCGTCTGGCCACCAGGCGGAAAGACACAATGACCAATCAGGGATCGGCTGGGACCCCCTGGCTTCACAGGGGGATATATTTTATTTGCGCGCTTCAGATCAAATAAAAGGCACTCGCGGTGGTTATCTTCATTT
This sequence comes from Melampsora larici-populina 98AG31, assembly GCF_000204055.1. Taxonomy (NCBI): domain Eukaryota; kingdom Fungi; phylum Basidiomycota; class Pucciniomycetes; order Pucciniales; family Melampsoraceae; genus Melampsora; species Melampsora laricis-populina. The sequence continues at coordinate 650,595 of NW_006768798.1, read as the reverse complement.
CAGTCCCACATCCACAATCTTGAATTTCTATTCAAAACCTTTCTTCATCCCCATCTACTTCAATCAATACCAATGTCTTCTCAGCCCAATCGTGCACAACCGTACTCATTAACTACCCCAAGGGGTCAGAGTGAGTCTTTCTTTGCTTGCATCTGAACCGTTCTGAAAGCTGCCAATCTCAAAGTTTGCATGTTTAAGGAAACCCCGTTGTTGGCACCTCAGCGAACCGCTCTGAACAGAGATCAATCCGGGGTCAAGGCGCGATGAGACCGCCACTGGCTAATGACGGTGTATGTTATTATGATCTCTCTTCTCAAAGAGGATTATAATTGATGATCCTGTGTTGATGTTTCAGGCCCACGACCGCAGTGAAGGTTCGACGGAACTTCTCTTAGCTGCCATAACAACCTTAGGTGCGAAGGTTGAGCAAGAGATGTTGCTTATGTCTGATAACTTTCGTCAAGAACTCTCGACCGTTTCAGAGAAGATTGATGATGACATTGCGAGCTTGTCTAACAAGATCAATGGGGATATGAATGCAATGGCTGACAAGATCGATCAAAACCTCATCGCTTTATCCAACAAAGTCGATCAGGTCAATGACACCGTTGAAGAGAACGCTTCTCGTCTGCCTGCCGGTGCACCTCATGGCCCACCGGCCGCTGCCACGGGACGCGCAGTATCAATTGCCGCTTGGATGTACAGCCCTGAGCTCAAAGTAAGTGGGATTTATTCGAAATTGCAAACTTTAGCCTTCAAAATTTTCCCTTTGGAGTCCCTCTCATGTCTCATGTCTCACCTCTCACTATTCGTCTTTCCTTCTTTCAAACAGACCTACAACTATTGATAAGGCCAAGGTGTATGCTATTGCCTATGAATTGGTCGCACTCCCTACGATCACCGCATATACCGCTCTGGAAACTCCAGCTGGAGACTTGATCATGAACTCTCTGTTCAACACTATCAAGGTAAGAGGGCGGCTATTCACATCCTTTTCTAATCTAACCATTTGGCCTGCCTACAACAGAAAGCAGTTAGGGACATTCCAGGAACCTGGGCTGTTGATCAACTGCCCCCTGTCGTCAATGGAAGCCAGGACGTTGCAGCTACCCAAAAGTACGCGACCTTGGTCAAGGACGCTGGCAAACACGCTCGGGAGCGGTTACACATCTTGGTCAGCCATTCTAACACTCTCCAATGGCCATTATCTTTGGCTTATCAACCGTGTGCTACGCTACCCAGGTGTTGCACAACATTAAATACAATCCTGAAGCGACGGTTCCATGCCTCAAGAAGCTCCTCCACCGTGTCAGTATGACTCTTTACAAATTCCACAGGCTGCCTGACTGCTAATGTGTGATCTTGTAATATTTGTATGTAACCTCCTTGTAGATCGCGAGACAATGCGGTAATAGCGCTGACGGCCTTGACCACCAGGCTTATTGGGTCCGCACGCCTTTGGAACTACGCCTCCGCATCGCCTACCTGGTAAGTCACCAAGCATTTCATCCTTTGTTTGTAAGGGTGATTGCTGACAAGCTGAGGGTGTGTTTCACCAGCGACGCGAGGCTGTTAGAATATTCCAATCTCTTCGAAGCGGCGGAGGCGGAGGGAATATCTGGTCGCGGGTGGACCGACAGCTTCAATTTCTGGAAGAGCAAGGCCCGCTATACACTTCCGCGTAAGTCCCGTTCTTATTCACCAAAAGGTCTGTATATAGATGCACACTCATTTGGATGATATTTGGTTCTGCAGCTTTTACAAGATGATATACAATCAAGATCGTGCGACCTTTAATAGCAAAGGCCACTTCGCCAACATTGACATTGCGGAAACTTTTGATTTACCTTCGATGCATGAGGTCAGCGACGAAATGGACCGTTTGGAACAAGCAGGAGGGGTCATGGTTCTCGAAGACTAATTCAGCACGTGAATGTGGTTCTTGGGAATTGCAATTTGTACTGTTTCATTCCTGTCAAGCGAGATCTATTATGGGATCAATTGTCTGTCAAAGGCCTTACCACTTGTAGCCCTCTTCTGTGAAATGCACAGGCTTTCATGCCTACGGCTCAGCTGTCATAATTCCCATTGAACCGGCCTGACCGCACGGCTTTGGCCAACCAATGCCGTTTGGCAGCCCCATGATCGGGCCATTTGGAGTCATTTGCGCTACCATCCAAAAAACCCGATGACGGTCTTCAGGCCTTTTCCAGACGCTTTTGACCGCCAACATTCGGTGCAGCGGCGTTTCTGGAGCACAGGTGTGCCGCCTTTAAGTCTCTCGCAAATTCGCCCACGTGACGAATTCATGAGGTCACCATTTGGGCAAGCCCGAGACCGCCAGCCCCCGCGCAGGGAAGGGCCGTCCTTGGGCCGCCGGTCAAGGCCGTCCAGTGACAGTCGAGACCCCCCCGGGGTGTAATGATAATAGGGGCAAAAGCCTCGACCGGGGCAGGCCGGCCGAGGCCGGCCGAAGTGGCCGAGGCTGTGCAGTACTTGATACTGGAGTTTTGAGCTGCTGAGGCCCCGTTTTCAACTCTATTACCATGCCGGCCAATCGGAATTCAACGACGCCTCGTGATATCCAGGCCACCGAGGAGTCAGCTAGCTCAGCATCTACTTGCTGAGCAACTGGTATTGCTCCCCTCTCCCCCAAAAACACATACCGCGCCTCGAGGCAACCCGAGTGCTCTCTGAGGTGCCCTCGGGTCAGAGCAGGGCTTGGCCCTGTCTCGAGGCCGACCCGGGACGCACGTGTCCGGGTCACAGCCTTATGTACGATGTTCACTTCATAATGTCTGCTTGCCGCCACTCTTCCATAGTTATCAATTGAACATAGTCGCTCGATTTCAACTCCACTTTCTATTATGAGCTCTGCGGAGGATCATGCTCACGAACGAACGTACCCATCGGATGATGAAGATGACCAAACTCCAGAAGATCACAGTCAATTCGAAGAAGAGAAATTGAAATGGCTGGCCGAAATTTTCGAAGTGTGTTCCTTGTTTCATAGAAATTTCCATTCGGAACATTTTGGTCCTATGCACTCCCCCATCGACGCTTTCCTCCATGGTCTGGTTGCTTTCAGTCTGGTGGCAAGTTTTTCACCAACATCAATGCCCTCAATCGATCGATCGAGAGTGCAAACTTAGTCGGAACTCAATTTGAGACAGTTCACGATCTTTGGTCAAAGTTGAGCACGCAATAACTTCATCTCTGTATCAATGACAAAACCTTTGCGGAACAACCGCTATCGATAGAGATTCGAAATTCTCAGCTGTAATGAACGCAACGAAGTTGCTGCTCTTACTAGCTGAGACCTGGAAGATCACCAACACACCGTGAATCGCCTGTTTGACTCAAGCGCTTATTCTGTACATCATTCTGAATCTTTCGATCGGACGACAGATACGAACAAGCTGTCAGCAAGTCAGCCGCCCCTTCTGGTGATCTTCCACCGGGACAACCCTTCTTTAACTCGCCCGAGCTGGTCCCAGTTGGTTCTACTAGATCTAATCACACAAAAGCGGCATCATCAGACGATCAATCTAGTGACGAACTTCCGCCAGGAGTTGCACCGGGCGGTGGGCAGACAAAATGGTGATATGAACAGCAAGTGATCTATAATGGAGTCGTACGTCAACCATCGACCAAGCTCGAATTTGAGGTATATGACAAGACGATCTCGCTCACTGACAGCGTATCATCACTTGACTTCGATGATCAGCAACCAAGAGACCTATTCGGATTAATTGCAAATTTTGCTTACTCTCCTCTCGAACTGCCATATGTGACCAAGGTCATATTGGCGGCTCGGGATGAAAAAGCTTCCAGGGCGCGCTGTGACAAAAAAGTTTCGACATATAGTGCAGTCTGATGTAGCACGATCTGGTCTCTATAGTGTCATGAAATTCGCCGGAGAAGTTCAAGCTTATGTCACTACATCAGCTAAGACAAAATTACGAGATCTCTGTTTACTTCTAAACTTGACAATACTAGAGACTACGCGCGCATGCGCGCACCAGGAGAATGGACTCAAACTATGATGTATTGCCCAATTCACCATACGAGAAATGTCTTGACAATTATCCATAGTTTGTAGTGTTAACCTGTAATCGACTCAAGACCCTGTTTATTGCATTTCATTCCAACGCACAAAATAATCCACCAGCCATTATTACAAATAATTCCGTCTACGAATGTTCAATGTCGATGTTACCGTCATTATATAACTTTGTCGCACTCTTGGCATTACGTAAGTAGCCAATGATCTAGTAACCTCCCCACTCCAAACTTGACATGTCCGTCTCAAATCTTTGCTACAAGAGTAATTCACCCGAGTTTAAATCTAGCTGTTCAAAACTATTTCTGCTAGTCTTTTATTCAGATAACATTTCTGTCAGGTCTTGGACGCCATTCATACGATGGGAACTCAACATACTTCTAATGAAACATAATCTCGCCTTCATAATTCGGGCGAATTATTACCTTGATATTGTTCCAAGCATTGATTTTGATGTTAAATTTGTAACTTGTATTCCTTTGGTAGTTTGTGATAGTGCCTCTCTGGTATAATGGATATGGGCGTCCGCTCGCTTCTGAGAGTAACACAATTAGCCTAAAACTAACTTTGTAACAATAGCCAAACTCACCTTCAAGGAGATCCTTTATATGAGTTGAGCTATGACCCGGTCGTGAGTTGAATATTCACACAGTGGTTGTTCTACCCATTTGATCCAATGCCCTTCCAAATTGTATGTCTTGTATTCCATGATCACTATTCCTAATGTTATTATTCTATTGATAGACTGCAGATAGGTACTGGTGGGCTTATTTTAAATTGAAAGCTAGATTTTCAAGCTTCGTGTAGAATGAGTTTATGTAATGCAAAGTACGAATGACGCATATGAAGCTAACATTAAATTGGGAATTTCCGAAACCGTTAATGTAAATATCTGATGGTTTTTATGATTGCATGCGCCTTGTCCTACATCCCTGTAGGTACACCTCTTTAAAGTGCGAGCCTTTGTTTTGGTTCCAGGCGAATTAGTACTTGACATCCTTGATGTTGCAAACAATAGAGTAATGTTGAAGTGGTGAAAAAAGGGAGGGAACAATAAAATTGAACTTTGCAACTCCTGAACAGGGCGCAAGATGCAAAAAATTGATGAGCGATGGGTGAAAGTTGAGGGTTTGTAAAAATACGAGTGATATACATGTAGATGTTTGGAACAAAAATGTGTTGATTAAATATTGGTGGGGAATGGCTGAAACATTGACCATTAAATAGACAAATTGAAAAGCAACAAAGAAATATTGAAAGGCAAAAGCAAAAAGAGTATCATGTAATCCTACAAAAGACAATCAAAGCTGAAAAGACTTAGCGAGTAGATTCAACATACTAAATGAGGTCT
>NW_006768798.1:603305-645081 GCF_000204055.1 Melampsora larici-populina 98AG31 | reverse complement strand
CAGATCAGCATGCTTTGGCAGCGATTGAAATGCAAGAGAAAGAAAATCAAAAAGTAGCAATTCAAAAGAAGGGAAAAAAAGGAACAACAACAGCACACTTTCAAACAAAGGATGACTATGGAAGTATCACAACATTATAAAGGAGTAGATGCGACGCGAGTACAAAGAGAGAAAGCACTCTAGAAAAAGCACAATATCTCAGTGAGGGTAACAAGGGGCAAAAGGGCCATGCGAAATAGCAAAAGCACAATTTATCACATGGAATGCGAAGACGCAAAAGACTCAGTGCAGAGAAAAGCACTACCTAACTATGACCCGAAGGACGGGGTATGAGAAGACCCGAAGTCATGCGGGAGGTCCTTCTTTTTGGTATTTAGATTGTTGGTTGACCACATGAATCACTATTGTATGTTATAACAAAATGAGTGTTGAAGGGGCTTGAAATTCTTGTGAAGATAACTTCTGGAACTGACAAACTGCAAGGCCGCATTCACTTGTAGCAGGGCAGCAGCTATGGTGGGTAGTGCCTAAACGTGTGACATCGGGTATTTTGAGAAAAAAGTCCATGAAGCCCACAAAATTGATCCAATTTTGAAGCCGAGGGCAGATTTGGAATCCTCACATCAATAGGAATCCAAAATTGTATTGAACATATTGTTTTTAACAATTTTTACAGTAGAGAAAGTTCTTTTCATCCAATGGAGTTTTTGATAAATCAGCTTTTTGGCCGGCCCAACATTACACACTTTTAGACACTACCCACTATATGTGAAACTAAAATACCCAAGAAGACTAACCTAGCCAAATTGCAATGGCCATAGACGGCCAAATTGGACAAAGCGTCAAATATACCAGAGAAATCAAAGCCTTGTGCTGACCATCTGGCCCACCCACAAAATTGGCCAGCCGCTGGTCATTTCACATGTATTTGAATATGCCTGTGTGTCACACAATGAAAGGGCTTACCAAGTACCTTCTTGATGGCTACCTATGTATATCTGTTTGTGTCAAAATTGTTATCTGATTAAATTCTTCTTCTGGATGGCCTTTTTTTTGACTTAAAATGAAACTTGAAGAGACACAGAAGCCCATTGAGTCTATCCAATAAAAAAAAACAGCAAACAAAAAAGTCTAACCTCAAGGAGCCAAATCAGTCATCAAAACCTTGGTCACATCAACTATTTGAATTTGTTAGAATTAATTTATTACAAACTTCACAAACTGCTGAATCTTCATTGCTAGAGTGTTCTTTACCCAACGGTTGGATAAAAGAAATGGATAGAATAGGAAGAGAGTTTTATGTAAATCAAATCACTCATCAAACAAGCTTTGAGTTTCCTCAAATTGAGGACATTTAGATAAAACCAATTTTGTCTAAATGTATGAAGAAAACACGATTAATTTCTAAACCCTCAAGATTACCTCTTTTTCTTCCTGACCTTGATAGGGAAGAAAGTACTCAATATGATCAAAAGAGTCAGACTAGATCTTCTTCTCTTGACCTTTCATCTACTTCTGACAGTCAAGATATATCTCAAAGAACCTGTCTAGATCTTGAATCAATTGGACATCTTCAAACTCAGTCATCATCCAGTAGGACAATGAAGATGATCAACTATATACAACCCTGGTGACTGTTTGGTTCATTTTAGGAGATCACAATACATGGAACGTTGGTTCCGGGAAATTGAAATGTGATTGTGGTGACAGATCTGTAATTGGATATGCCTACGGTGTCAGTTGTACTGGCCAGCGGCAAGGGTGCCACTATACTATACTGGTATGAGTATAGTTGGGTATAGTATAGTTTAAATTGTACTACACTATACTCAGTATAGTATCAATTGATCCACTATACATGGACAAGGGTTACACAAGTTTTCCATCAGAATGTTCAACTATACTGCACAGTATAGTATAGTATAGATGAGTATGGTTGTACTATACTATACCGAGTATAGTCCAAGTACAGTATAGTTGAACTATACTATACCGAGTATACATAGTCACAGTACAGTATAGTATAGTACAGTATAGTATAGTATAATATAGTGGCAGCCTTGCCGGTGGCCAGCGGGCCGCGCTGGTTGGTAGGTTTGCACAGAGATGCTAATGCTCACAAATATATGAAAATCTTGATGAAACACCCTTTGAAAGCCCTGTGGAACATGTCCCAATCTCAAGTCCGCTGCTGCCTGCAATTGCACCCTAGTCCCCAAGTAGTATTCTCAGCATACGGCTTCTGACACTAGAATCTATATGTATCACATTGTTCTTTCAGACCCTGATCAACCCATAGACAAGATGAATGCCAATGTTAGATCATTTTAGATGCTATTGTATCACCATCTCAACAAACAAAGATCAATCTTTAAGCAATTACTGTAGAAATCCTGAGTTGTGACAAATCAATTGATTGACAGAAAAATTGTTGTCTTGAATTGCACTGTTGTATTTACTGGACAAATGATAAATAATGATGTCTTTGGAAGACTATATCACATATTCTAGAACATCACACCTCTTCAAATACAATGTGGGTAGGTCATGAGTGGAACAACTCCAATTCTTATGAAAGGTCAACTAAAGCAACTGATTTACCGTGATCTGGTGAGGCAAAATTTGGCATGGACTGATAGAGCAAAAATCATTTGAAAATGGATGTGAGAAGAAAGATGAACAAACAAACAATATCAAGCAAAAATGACCAAGGCCCAAGTGTGATCCTTATGATTGGGGCAAAGGACTTGAACTTGGGATATGCTCAACGGGGCTTTCAAGGGTTGTTTCATTTTGCATATTTGATGTTTTGTCCAATTGGGCTGTCCACAGCCACCATACCAAATACAGCACATACCTGTAATACCTGTATTTGCCTAGCCCAGACTAAGGCTGTGACCTGGACCCGGCCCGGCCAACTCTGCCCAACAACTTTCACAGAGCTGAGGGTACGCACCCCGGGGCATTCAAATTTGGCTTGATGACAGTTGAATATGGCCCTGTGGGCGCTTCAGGCAGCTTGGGCACCCAACCCAGCCTGGGAGCCAACCCCTTTTTTTCCCAAAAAATGCCTTCACGCTATTCTCCTACCGGCCCTGAACAGTTTCCAGAGGTCATGGGGTTCACTCAGGGCTTGATTTAGCCCCGGGTCTAGCCCCAAACTCACGGGGTTGGGTCACAGCCCTAGCCCAGACTTCCTTTTTCTTGTTGTACCCCTATCATCACTTCTAGCCCTAAAAAGTGTACAAGCATTCTAACCATGACTAATCAAAGTGTATTGCCACATTAGATTAGTCCAGATGGCAATTGTAACAGACATTGTATAAATACTAGAGGTTCCTTCACAAGGAAGAAACCTCAGACCTCATCACTATTATTTGTTACTTTTCATCTTTTATAAATCTTTATTGTTAGATAACCTAAAAACACAATTTCTAAATCAAACCCTTTTTATCCTTTTGATCCAAGACCTTCACCAATACCCATTGATCAAAGCCTCAAAAGCCCTTCGCATCTCTTCCTAAACTGTTCCCTCTTGTTTACTCAAGCCCTGGCGCAGTCTTCCCCTTTGAACCCTGTTGACAAACTAGGATAATCTATTTTCTGTTTCACCTTTTGCTCTTAACCCTAAGACATAGGATTGAACAACTTATGTGGGTTATTGCATGACTCTGTTACACACTTGAGTGATTTTGGGTGAAATTTTGTATTCTTTAATAGGGGTATTCAAAACTTGTGTTTTGTGTCCCAGAAGTTTCTGGATGTCACTTCTTGACACTTCTGGGACATCTCCAAGATGTTTTTGGGTTTTTGAGGTTTCTGGGCTTCAGAAGCATCTTTGCACCTGTGTGTTCATAACCAAGGGACCCTCCTCAAATTGCCCACCACTTTACATTGAAACACCACAGCATCATATGTACCCATCACTCACCCATCAATCTTCACTTGCTACTGTGTTTCCTTCTCCCAAGGTCTCATCAATCATCACACCACATATCTATAAGTGCTCATTCTCAATTATACCTTTCATTTCATTTTCATTTCAAAGCTACATAAGCCATACCTAAATGCAATCTTTTATAACAATTTGGATAGGACAAGATACAACAAACAAATCATTTTTGAAAGATGGAATAGGGAGGGCAGCAAAGTTAGTTGTTGAAGTTTGATTGATTGTTAGATTTTGATCAATTGTGAACTTTTGATCTATTGTTGGATTCTGGTAGATTGTTGGATTCCAATCGATTGTTCAATTTTGATTGATCATTGGACTTTGATCAATTGTTTTAATGACCAATTGTTTGACTTGAATTCTGATTCAATGTGATTGTTTTTCTCGAAGTGATTGAGCAAACAAAAGATGAGATGAATTGATCGCAAAAGCCATTTTCAAATTAGAATCAAACCAACCATGGACAAGATGAATAAGAGAATGACTGACACAAACAGTTGGACAGATAGATCCTCCATAAGATTGGTGAAAAGACTGAGTTGATTCCTTGAAGTGTTCTATGGCAATGGCAGTCAAAGTTTGTCATTTGTAGAGTGAGAAGTGAGATGATAGTCACCTGCTAAAAGGTGTTTGTGGCAAGACAGAAGTAAGGTTATGGGGATGGAGGAATAATCAGGCTCTCAAATCTATCAAGAAAGGTCCAGAAGTGACATCCAAAAACATCTTGGAGGTGTCCCAGAAGTTTCTGGATGTCACTTCTTGACACTTCTGGGACACAAAACATGAGTTTCGAATACCCCTAATGTATAGAAATATCATTCTGTGAAATGTGTTTGATATGTTATCTACAAGTATTCTTGAAATTACTGAATGCTTGTAAAATGTGATTTTTCATCACATTTCAAGAATTTGATCCAAGTCCATTCTTCTACATCAGTTTGTGCTTGGTTGGCAAGTGGTTGGTGTGTGTAAGGAGTACACATGTAGATGGATAGTGTTGAATCAGGTCATGGGATTTGAAGGGTCTCACATTATATTCTCTCCAACAGCCAGATTTGGATAGTCTTCACTCCTCAGAGAGCTTATACGTGACTTTTTGGAGCTAGGTGAGTTTTCAGTCTCCTTATATTATTTCTCTTGTTTTCTTTTAGTCTTGCTTGCTTTACTGACTCCTCAGAGAGCTTATATGTGACTTTTTGGTGCTAGCTCAGAACTAATATAACAAAGTTCCAAGTTACTTGTGCTATCTCAAGCAGTTGTTGCAGAAACTATTCCAGACCCCCACAGTAACCCATATTTGTGGCCCTGGGGCCTGAATTGCAATGTTTTCCCCCTGGGGTGCAGGAGGTGAAAAAAAATGAGATAAGATGGTAGCAAAGAGAGTACTTGTGGGTGGCCGGTCTTGCACTCAATGTTCCCACTGGGACATTCCCCTACTTCTGTGATGATCAGAGAAAAAATAAGTGCTGGCCTGAAACTTAACCCTTGTGTCTGGGAGAGTATTTTGGGTTGTTTTGAGATTCAATTGACACAAGCATAAATATGTTTCCTCCTATATTATACTTATAGTAGATTTACCCTAATCTTTGTACATATATATTCAACAACAAGTTAACATTCATCGTTCTTCTTTTCCCAATCATCGAAAAGAAGACTGCAAATAATCTATTTTCTTTATTCTTTATTCTTGATATTTGTGAGTCTTTCTAATCTATGTTATCTTCTCATGGATTAGTTCTTAGTTATCATATTTATCAGACCCAGAATAAGACTCTGAACATATTTGAACTTCCCAAATGAGGTACATCCATTATCTTGTGTACCTTCCTTTACTTCTAAGAGATGACTCTTCTCCCCCTCACCTTCTCCACTGAGTGAGAGAAGAGATTATGTGCGCTACAAGCCCTCTCAAAATTTAGTTATCTCAAGAGGACCAGTTTCTAAGGGGAGCCTATTCTTTGTGTTATAAAAGGGAGGTTTTTTCTTAAACTTCTATTGAACATAGAGGAACAGGCCCCCTTATAAAGACAAGAGCAAGGGGAGCCAGAGTCTCCCCACAACACAAGTAGGAGATGTTGACTATCTTGTGCTTATGTAGGGAGGGCAGGGTGGACAAAAAATTATTGTAAACAATTGCTAATATTTACTTATTAACTAAACAAGTTTATGGTAAAAGCTGCTTCACAGATAAATCTGCTATATGTTACAATCCTAGTAGTGTGACACTTGTACTTACAGATCTGTGACATGTGCCTCAAGTATATCCTGAGTGCTCGTGAGCAGTAGGCATCAGTCCTCACTTAGCAATCTATCTAGTTAGACTGAACACCCATCAGGCTCTCTTGCTCTCTTGCATTCCTCACCATTTCCCATTCCTAACATATGGCTAAGTCTATCTTAGAAGGAAACCAAGAGATTAATCACCAAAGAAAGAAGAAACCAAAACAAAACATTAAGAAGAAAGTTAAGTTCCCATTCCTAACACTATATGTAGATTAGATAGTTAGAAGAAATAAATGATTGAGATTGAGAAACAGTCAAGAGGAAAAGGAAAGGATATCTAGCTGTGTAGGAGCTTATATACCAAACTTTTTGGATGATACCTACGTGCTTTTGCTCAAATGATGTAAGTGTCTCCAATATATCCTGTAAGACCTTCTGTCAGAGAGGTATTCCTCATTCCCCTTCTGGGAATAGGAAGACACAGTTTTCCTTTTCCTCACCATTATGTCAGTCATCATATTTCTTCAGGTGCACATCTTCATGGACCAGCACTTTGGGGTCCTTGGGGATACAGCAAGGAAGGTCAGCAGGTGTGGTTGGCATATTGTCAATCTTGTTTTGGGCCCTTAACCTAGCCTTTTTCTTCAAAATTGCCTATGGTTTGAACAAAATGGACACATTAGGTTAAATGGGAGTAGCAAAGCATTTACTCATCATGACTGATACACTTACGTCCTTGACTTATTGCGCTGCTTTTTGGGGATTCTCCATTGTCATGGTTAAACCAGAGTCTTTCAGGGGTGAGGTTTTGACAGCATTGAAGAAGAGAACCACAAGTGTATTGGAGGTCAAGTGTGTTGCCTTGCCCTTTTCAAATTGTTCATGGCCCTTGATGTGAGCCACAATATTGACAAGTTTTCAAGCATTGGCAAAGTTGAGTATGGCCTTGTTTTACGGTGGCCGTGGACGGCCAAATTGGACAAAACATAAAATATGCAAAAATCTTGATGGAACACCCTTCAAAGGCCCTGTGGAACCTGTCCCGAGCTCATGTCCGCTGCGCCGGACAGCACTCTGCCCGTGCTTGCACCCTACTTAGTCCCCATTGCCCAAGTACTATGCTCAGCACACAGCTTCTGACTCTACAATCTATATGTATTGCATTGTTTTTTCAGATCCTGATCAACCCATAGCCAAGATGAGTGCCAATGTTAGATCATTGTAGATACTATCGTATCACCATCTCGATTAACAAAGATCAATCTTCAAGCAATTACTGTAGAAATCCCGAGTTGTGACAAATCGATCGTTTGACAACAAAAAATTATCGTCTTGAATTACACTGTTGTATCTACTGGACAACTGACAAATAATGATGTCTTTGGAAGACTGTATCACATAGTCTGGAACATCGCAGCTCTTCAAATCCAATGTGTGTAGGTCAGGAGTGAAACGACTTCAATTCTTATGAAAGGGCCGCTAAAGCAACTGATTTACCGTGATCTGGGGAGGCAAAATTTGGCACGGACTGATAGAGCAAAAATGATTCAAAAATTGATGTGAGAAGAAAGATGAACAAACAAACAATGTCGAGTAAAAATGACCAAGGCCCAAGTGTGATCCTTATGATTGGGGCAACGGACTTGAGCTTGGGATATGCTCAACGGGGCTTTCAAGGGGTGTTTCATCGAGAATTTTGCATGTTTGACGTTTTGTCCAAATTGGCTGTCCATGGCCACCGTACTTGTTGCCCTTACTGTCATCATTGGTGGGGTCAATCTTCCTGGCAATATTGAAAATACGGTGGTTGAGGGAAGTCAAAGTGTCGCTCCTTGTATCAAACACCTTCTGAGTCAATGGGAGTGGTACGGTGGCATAGTACAGCTTCTTGGACTTAGATGATCCCTTTGACGGTTTGGTGCCTTTCTGTAAGTAAAGTGTGAATCACTGCCAGCATTGAATAGGTCCCCTGGTAGGACCATGACCTAGGCTGGGAATATCATTGAGAGAAGAATGGAGCATCAAATCATCTAGCACTGCACATCTGAGCCATAAAGCATACACTACATATGTGCAAACCTCTGAGTAAATCCTTAGCTATCAGCTACATACAGGTCCGTTCAGTTATCCACTCATATAGATAAGCAAATCATGTGTAATACATGCTGTAACTTTGTTCAGATTGAGACACATATTTCAAAATATTGACTACATATATCACAATGGCTACTCAGGAAATATTCATGGAACTGTGTAACAGTAGCAGAATGGGAATCTGATCCCTAGGACCCATATTCCCATCTGGGAACCTCTTTAATGCTGGCAGTGAATGTGACACTGAGCTTGCGCCTGCAGGCCTGTCAGCCCTGAGTACATATACATGTACCCAAAACTACCTGGTAATATAGAGTATCATATACAAACCTAATTACATATACATTCAGCCTAAAGAAAGTATGTAACATGCAATAAAAGACATAAAAATATTAATGACATATACATGTATGCTTAAAACCACATGTAGTATGTAATAAAACATCATTTGCACCTCATAACTCAGTGTCAAGAGTCAAAATTCTTATACTACATAATATACTTGGCATGTATATATAATCAAGCATAATTAGTAATGATCATAACAATCATTAAGAAAAAACCCTAGACCAACTTAGTGATACAAACAAATACCACTACAGTCAGGTTTAGATAGGAGAATATATAATCCTCTCCTCTCTCAGCCTTCAATAAAATCCCCCAAGCAATTATTACACCATACTTTTAAAGAACAGCATTAAATTTCTATTGAAGTAACATAAAGAGTCTTATAAATATAAGACTAGTGATAACTTCATAACTTTAATCATCTTCCTGACTAAAAGTAAGTAGTAATCTCTTCACTTTTTCTGGATCCTCTGCTTTCCCTAAGCAGACTCTTTCCCGGTTAGTGACCTTCCAATTAACTTCAGGTTAGTTACCTCTTGAACAATTGCAGGTTAGTGACCTATATCAACTCACAGCTTATCCAAACCTCCTTTTTAGGAGTCATCTAACTGTAGTTGATTTATCCAAACAGACTGTTAGTCCCTCTTCTTTCTCTTTTTGTTTATTGTATTTACAAATCTACCTTTGAAAGACATTGTCATTAATAAAAAGAAACCCACTACACATCCCATTAGTGAGCCCAGAGTACTCTAAAGAAGTACCCTACCCTCACAGGGCCACATTGGCTGCATAAGACGTCCCTAAAGCAGCAAATATCAATAGCAATAGGAGAGAGAAACAACATTGGTAGTAAATCACGAGAGCATGAAAATTAACACAATAATGACAACAATGGGTATTCTACCTTGAGATGGATTTGGGGTGGCCTGAATAACATCCGGTGCACTGGATCCTGGAAGATCAATCTTGTTACTCTTCTGCAGAATGACATCCGGCCAGTTTTGAAAGACTACAGTTAGTAAAACTTGGGGGTTAGCAGGTTATAAGGAACTTTGATGATAATCAAAAACAGATTCTCATGTTGAGATCTGGTAGGGGTCCCATCCAATCCATTGGTCTTGCTGGAAGAAGCTATATCAATCTCATCTTTTATCTTGGGTTTAGCACCGCCTTGGTGTTGTAGTGCTAAAGCATATGTAAATGGCTGATGAGTGATTGCAAGAAAGGGAGACAGTAGGTAAGAGAATGAGCTGACCTTGATATTTTGTAGGGGTTGTATCTTGTCCATTGGCCTTGCTGGACAAACAAAGGTCCAACTGGATCTTGCAGTTGGTGTTAGCACCAGCTTGGTGCTAGCATAAAGAAGAGACTGGTTAGTGACAGGTGCAAGGAAGAAAGAGGTAGATCACAACCCACCTGGGCCATTCATTTGCGGGATACAAAGTAGAATCCGGGCACATGCCCGGCTTTGTGCCCAGAATTATTTTGGCAGTAAAATTTGATTTTCTGGCCAAGAGTCCGGGCCCAGAATTTGAATTTACTGCCAAAAAAAAATCTGGGCACGAAGCCGGGCACGTGCCCGGCTTCCACTTTGTATCCCGTAATTGGGTGGTCCTGTAACACCGTGTGGTAAGAGTCTACAATGATGTCTTATTTGGGTTTGAGACATAGCGCAGCTCCGCTCTGACCACAGGCAAGTGATATTGCAGCACACTGTTCAAACTATAGGCAGCAAATGGAGTGAGGGCCCTGCTTGGGATGACCAGATTGACCGAGCCTGTTGGTTGATTTTGAGCAATCAGGATAGCCAGGGCACGGGCACACTGGCTGTAAGTCCTCCAAGGCCTGTTCCAAACCAACCAAAACATTGTCAGCAGCCAACGTAAGGTCAGACCAGAAACCAAAAAACACTGACAGGCCTGGGGTTGTATTCAATCTCATTGGAGGGGGTGTGTTTCCTTTGTTCATGGTGTGAAGGATTTGGTGGTCAAGCAAGCAGAGATTCAGGTGAAACATCTTTATGAAGACTGATGATTGAGGTTGATCTGTGGTGGTGCAACTTTGGGTGGTCCAAAAAGTGATTGAGGCACCCAAATGGGACATTCAAAACCAAAACAGGTTGACTTGTGGGTGAGAAGGAATTGGAATCAAAGGGAACAGTGAAAGTGATTAGAGGCTTCTCCTAGCCTTGGTGTACAAGAGACAGATCTGCTTGTCTTGGCGGTATGTGGCTTTCAGGAAGCGGGCTACATGCACTACTTGCACGGACCACCTTACCTTGAGATTTTTGAGTGGTTTTCAACCTTTTTGCAAATGACTGTATAACACAGAAACAAATAGGGCGGTTCAAGAAGGGATTTTACAGCCTTTTTTTAAATTTTACATTTGGTTTGGAACCCTTAAATTTTAAGTAAAATTTTAAGTTTGTGAACCACCTTTAGAGGTGGTTCACGGTTTTGCAATCTCATAAACTGTCTTAAAAGTTATAAAGTATTTCAAACCGACAGGCACATTTAAAGCAAAAAAATCACTTCCATTGTTTGTATTTTGTTTGTTTGTTCCTGGATTGTCACCGTTGTTTGTCCAAAAAAAAAGATTGTCTTTTTTACCGCTTTGGACCAAGATGTTTGTTTCTTCATCACCTGCAAGGCCACTAAAAAATATAATTGATATCTTGATGATGAAACAAAAGGAAAAAAATGTTGGTCTAAGAAAAAAATTGCCATGGCGGTTGGGCAAATGTTGTACCTGACATTCCTCAACACTTAAAACTTAAATTTACAGTGTTCAAGACTTTGCGAAACAAGATTTTAAGAAGTGAGCATCCTTAATACACTGGATCACCACTCTGCGTGCAGGGTGTTTGCACTTCTCTTCTTGAACCACCCTAATGGAATTCTTGACCATCCCACCCACCCAGCAGAAATGGAAAAGGGGTGGTAAACCCAGCCAGTAAGTTTTTAGTAATACAGTACCTAGCTAAAATCACAGAACAAGAGAACCTAGAACACTCTCCCACAAAGCCAATGCTGTGCAGCCATCTACCATCAGCCCGTGGTTTGGGTGAACCAAATGAATGGCCGGAGATAGGGCTCCGCCACTACCCCCACAATGTTATCCTCTGACCATGAGGTAAAAGGATACCAGGAAGTGTTCTCAATCATCACACAAGACAAAGTTTCAAAAGAAATAGAAATAGCTATTCAGCAAGCTAACTGAGGAATGGGTCTCTCGTCCATCGTAGATGCGTCCTGATGCGTCCACCATCCGCGCCGCGCTAACCATGAGAATCACCACCATGACATTTTCACCAAGTCCTTTTGAACCACCAAGAAAACAATACAAATATAATGAAAACATGTTCAAGACTTCCTTTTACTCCAATCATGACCAATGGATACTTGCCGATATCGCGATTGAATTTATTCTCAATTCAATCTTATCACTTGAATCAAAGAAACAAAATCAAGCAATGATCAATCGACTTCCCATTGCTTGATCAATTGATGAAAATAATGAGGTTCTGGACAAATCAGGTTGAATGATGGCTAACATCGATGACGAAGGAGAAGCAGGAACATCGATTCGCATCTATCATCTCTTGATAGGGACGACTTGCAAAAACAAGCATGAAACTTGTAACAGGGTGGAGATTACCCACGTTAAGTATATAAGATTTAAGCTAACTTAAGATCTTATGTGAGTTGAAGATATTGGAATCGGATCACAGATCCTAGTCTATCTGAGTTATGAGGTAAGTGAATTGAAAGGGCACGGGCGGAAGAGTTGCTCTGAAGCCTTAGTGAATGCTTTCGATGAGTTTCACCAACAGGTAGATAACGAAGATAGAGTGAAAGGGCAAGAAGCAAGATTTTGTAACAGCAAAAGGGTTCTGTATAAGATTGCGATAAAAGATGTTATTCTTAGGAGCAAGGTTATAAAAGAAAAAGCAAAAGTAATTTGATAATTTGATTCGTAAAGTAAAAAGATGAGGAAACTATTACAAACGGGAATAGGTTCCTCTTTATACAATTCTTCATTCAAACAAACGACTAGAGGATGTCTTGTTTTAGGCTAGGCGTGGCTTGTGCCTGGTTTTAGATGAATCGGTCTAGTTGTAAATACAATGCTTCGTTAAGACCGGTTAGTTTTATAAGGGTTTTAATTGTACCGTAGTAAGGATTGAGCCCTTAGTTTTAATTGTAGATAGTACAGGGCCTTCGCTGCTACAAACTTCACATGAGGAGACAAAACCATATTCACCTTCACTCCCCACAGACGAAATGATGCCACTATGTATCATTGAGTTTCCCATCGAACTCTCTCGACATAATCAAGTTGGACTCGAAGGCGATTCTGCCAAAGGGAAGAATGTGCACTTGAAATTGAATCCTCGTTGATGTAGCTTATCCCCTAAATTATATGTCCAATGGCAACATCAACCAACTTCAACTATTGAACATGGCAGTAGTCCGTCAACTCGGAATGCAATACGAATTGATTCACATATGAGCCAAGCAGCCCCAGAACATCAGGCGATGAATCTTGTATCGATCAGCATGAAGGAAATAAGTGGGTAATATAGCAGAGCAAAAGCAGACGGAGTTCCACGTCAAATTCCTTTCCGGTCGATATAAATTGAATCTTCTGATTGAATGAAAAATGGGCATGAGATCAAACGATGCGAACGATGAGGAAGAAGGGACGCTCGGCACATGTCGTGCACGACATCAGGTTTCAAAGTCTTTTCACCTTGGATCCAATTACGATAATCTACCAAGTGTCAATCAACTTGGACGTACGTATCACATGAGAGGGGCGCAGCCGTCCCGGCGCAGCGGCGACTGGCTAGAGTGCCATGGCGAAGATGACCTGGAATCGACTGCCAAACGACATATGTAGTGGTCAATTGTTCATTGATCCCTGTGGTGTTGCCACGCGCAGTGAATCTTCCACCCAAAGATAATAAGCGCCGAGCTCGATTTCAAGTTGTCAACTGATACAGCGGGCCGGTGGTTGTCCTGTGTTGGCGGAATCTTTGGCAATCTGTCAGAGAAGAAGTAACAGTGAGTTTCTTTCTATATACCCATCCCTACTTTTACAATATTGACATACATACTTGACTACTTCACTCCAGAAATTGATCATGGACCGCAGAATACGTACAATCAGGTACAATCAGTTGGGTGAAAGCATCCATCGAATTCATTTGTCAGAAGTTGATTGGTCTATGTATCAAATCGACCAATCATACATTGAATTGCGCTTCACTCCTTATCATCGAAACAACCGATCAACTCGAGTTATTTAAAATCCTTCAAAAAACGCCTTCCTATCGAACCAAAAACCAATCGAACTCGAAAACCAACTTCTAATAAAACAAAACAGAGTGTCCAGCATGGGTAAGAGTTTGAAAAGTCAAATCGAACTTGATAATAGCTAACCATATTTTTACATTTTCTCTCAGATCGATCATTCGCTCCTGCTTTATCATCATCATCGTTGTCAATTACTTCATCTTCTAGACCCCCATTACCATCTTCTTCTTTAACCTCTTTATCAAACCCAACCTCATTGAAACCGGCGACTGAAAAAACAGTTGATCTTGATTCTTATTTTTTGGATCTAGACGGTGAAAAAGATTATCATATACTCCACGCAATCTCTAAATTAAGAACTGGTTTAAATGATCGAAGTTCACGGACCAACTACATTCATCTCGATCAAGTTTAGTGCCTTTCAATTTTTGTCATCTCTTCAAAGAGCAATTCATCAAAATTGATTGTGTTGGGGTGTTTTTGGCAACATTTCTAGATTTCTATTTTTAATGAAACCAAGGAGAAAAGTCTTGAAATTGCATTAGGATTAAAAGAAGTGGTGGTGGAAGAAGAGGCAGATCAAGAAGAAGAATGGATCCACAGTGAATGGAAAGCTCTAATCGGAAAACAAAAGGTCGAATCAACTGATATTCGCAAGTTGATCTTATCTCGTAAAGTTTTACAACCGATCGTAGGTACCAATTTTCAAAGAAAAATAAATCTAAAACGTCATTGATTTTGGTTTCGTTTTTGGGGCGACGGGGTGAGTAGGATTTGAAAGAATGGTTAGATTCACCTTTAATGTATGATTTACCCGATTTAAGTCTTGGAGTTTTATTACGATTGGATCCATTAGCTTCCGGTACTACTCCACTCCCTACGGTTTCGCAATTGTAACTTCTGAATCCATGTAAATTGATTCGCACTTCATATTTGAGACGAATCGTCCAAAGTTTGTCAATTGGTAATCGATTGATCTAAGTTGATCAATCAATTTGCTTTTTTTTGAAGTATCATGGGTGATCTTGAAATAGTTTGTCTGTTTTTTCTTAGTTTGGGTTTTGCTTTTTTTGTTTTTTGCTAAGAAAATGCAAAAACATCCATATAGAAAACAAGATAGACTTTAAAAATGTTCTCAATCAAGCATATATATATATATATATATATACGACATTTGATTCTGATTGTCCACCTTAGTTATTGGATTTAATCATTCTTCTTATCTTCTTGGGTTTTATACACGAGATTATCATTTATTATCATTTATACTTTTAAACAGCTCACTTTGATTTAGAATCAAAACTCATAATAAGTATTCCACTTTATCAAAATCGCAAATTGCTTATCACCAGAGATGTCAAGTTGAAACTAGAACTGATCGCTGGAGATATAGAGAGTGCGCTTGTATTAGTGCAATCAGACATCAAGGGGATTAGTTATGGTATAATCAATAGTCAAAACCCATCTCAGGGTAGTATTCATGAGAGAAATGAAATCAAGAGAAGGCTGATCAGGTTGAATCTCAATCAGTTGCAAGAACAGGATACTGCTTGATGAACCAATGAGACAACCATCTGACTGCGCTAAGTCTAGCCACACAGTGCCAGAGGGAACATGTGTTTGGTTTCTACATCTGTCTACAGCTGACGCAAACCTTTTGGTGGTCTTGAGAAACATTCTATGATAAAATGTTCAAACTTCAGAGGATAAGAGCAAGAAGGTATACATAGTTGCGTTGATAACTGGATCGCAACGTTGTGGTCAAAAGGTACAAGCGGGCCTAATCTAACAAAGTCCCTTGGGCCCTTGGTGATTTAGTGTCACTATTACAACAACACGAGCAGGGCGGCTAACGCGGGTCGGGTATGTCCAACAATATTTTACGGTTCTTGGTTTCTTTCAAACTGAAAGGCGTCCTCACTTTCCTTTCTCACTTCATTGGCCTTACTTGATAAAGTATGTAACTTCATTCCATATCGACTTTATAGAATTAACTAATAGAGAAGCATCTGACTAAACAAATACTATCAGCAAAACAGAATGAGAATTTCAGTTGATTCACTCCATCAAATTCACACTTTACCTCGCCAAGCGCTTCGGTCCACACCTGTGTTCTGGACTAGGAATTCTATTCCAAAATCTCAATTGTTTTCATGCCCTCTCATTCCAGCTCGCACGCGATTCCCCGCGAAGGTCAGTTAAAAGCTTCCTTATAGGCCCCTCTTTACTTCTGTCTTGCCCTTCTCTCGTGCGCCATTTATTGGAGCTATAGACTTGTCCTCGTGCGCTATCGTTATCACACCCTTTGTTTTCCGTATTACGATTATAATTCTAACCCTCTGAACATGGTGATACACATCATGTGCAATGATCACCTAATTGTAGAGAATTCTCCACATTTGTGTGTTCAGAGATAATCATGTCCGAGGTTTTAATACTTCTCGGCTTCGATTCTCGTTTAACAAATTATCACAACTTTCCCTGGCTTCTTTTATGAATCCGCTTGAACCGGCATACCCCGAATGCTTGGCCGGGTGTGTGACCGACCGGGCGCTTGTTGCTTGAGTTGTCGAATGCCGTACAGTTTGTACACCTCACCATGCTCTGTTTTCCTCATATTTACTTTTTACTTTTATCCTAATTGACGGTCGACTGGGAGGCGTCGGGTCCCTTTACTTGGAGTATATTTTCTGCGTCAACGCTTCCTATTTCAAGCGCCCTTCACGATCACCTTTTTATTCTTAAAGCCATTGCAAAAGTCTGGACCAATCCTTTTCTCCATACGCCTCGGCTTCTTATCGCTTGGTGCAAAGCAAATCGATTTAACAAGCTATCCACGCAGAGTTCATTACTCCCAAGTGTCATCGTTTTGTGCAGTTTCCTTTTCTCCGTACGCTGCCTTTGAACTGGCACCATGTCAACTTATCACCAGTCAATCTTATATTTAATTTTCGAGGGCTTTCAGGCTGACCCCAGGGATTTCGCTTGCGTACAGCTTACCCCAACCCCTTCGCACGCGTTTAACCGAGGTTTCAGCTCCACAACGCGCAACATGACCGTCACGAAGATCAAAAGCCACGAGGAGTTTGAGAAATTGGTCAGCCATCTGCCTGCATCTTTTCCACCCTTTTGGCTTTATATCAAGTCTTCATTCAGCCCTTTCAACCCTGAGTATAATCCGATCTTAACAATCTATTCTATGACTATCCTCTATGTATCGAAATATATTGTGTGAAATGGCGTTAATAAACCGGCATTTTGTAGTCGTGCAGCGGCAAACCAATGGTGATTGATTTTTGGGCTGCTTGGTCAGTACATCATCCTCGTTTTCTCGCGTCTTACCCAGTATCATTTACACCGATCATCTTTGGGATCCTTATTGCTTGTTGGAAATAGGTGCGGCCCATGCAAGATGATCTCGCCAGTCTTTGAAAAACTTTCCAATGAGATTGACGGACTGAATTTTGTATCAGTCGATGTTGAAGATCCAAACTTTGGGCTACAAGTAAGTCTAGTTTTGTTTGGTGGCAGTGCCCTTTACTTAACCTATTCCCTTCCGACTTCTGGGATACATCCCGCTTTTCTGATTGAATTTATTTTGGCCCAGTTTGCCCAGGAACACGGCATTCGCGCTATGCCGACCTTCCAGATAATCGAGAACGGGGTCAAGGTAGCCGAGATGGTCGGGGCAGACCAGGTCAAGCTTCGAGTATGTCTCTTGCCTTATCTTCATCCTCCTTTTTCTTTCCTTTTCAAATCATTTCTTAACGCTGTAAATTGCAAGCCTCTCAAGACAAACAGGCCTTCTTTTGTATTCTGATCACATCTCACCACTCTGAATTCCCCATTCTGATGATGCCACTGTTTCTTTACCTTGTTGACCTTCCTTTACAGACCATGCTTGCTGACTACAGCACTTGAGATTGGATCATGGGTTATTCACTCATGGGCGTGAGATTACTTGAAATTCTCTGTAATCCGACAACCCGTTTCGTTTGAAAGTTGGCATCCAACACACTTCCTAGTTTGACTGAACTTTATCAAAGGACTGTAACTGTCGGTCTACATACATAGCATTTGTCCACTAGGATGTGAGATTTTGCACGGTTCTTAAATAATTAACCGTTGTGGCGTTGTGGCGTTGTGGCTTCTAAAGCTAATCACCCATACAGGTGCCCCAAGCCAGCAACTTATCGAACCTTATCCAATGGACTAAATGCCTTGCGAGTGTTCGGAACTCGGACACTCGCAAGCAGTGGAGGGAAGGTGAGGGAGATGGGTGGTCATCATTCCAATGAGACCCTCTAAATTTTGTTGCTTGGGCGCTCGAATATTCATGAGTACTTGACCTCTCCGGGCAAGCATATAATATGCAGCTTAGGCCATGTTAAGACATTGGAAAAACATACAGTCATTTAAGAAAAGCTTGCTCAATTTTGAATTTTGCCCGCAAAACTCGAGCGAATTGGCGGGGAATTTGTCGCAAGCTTTTCTTAAATGACTGTACATATAGTGGCAAAGGAACGCTGCTATATCAAGGCCATCGATGCTCAGCATCTGGTCTGTAAGATTTTCATACTCACTTCTGGCACAGATGATCAATCTTAAACTCCAACCCAAGTTTCAACAAATGTTGTGAAACACAATGGCTCTCTTAGGGCCCGTTCGGTTGCCGTCAACCTCTCAGGTTGACCCAGCCAAATGTTCAGGCGTACGCTTCAAGGCAGTTTGAAGCGTACACCTGGGTGTTGTGCCGTTTGGTACACCCTTTTTCAAAAAGGGTGAAGCGTACGCCCCACAGGTCTACCAGCCAAAATGGTCAACCTGGCAGGTTGACCGTTTTGCTGCATTCTGGCAGGTTGACCTGCCTACTGCCATGAACTTGGCTTCAAAAAGAAAACTCTATCAAATTGTTTCGATTCATTTTTTTTCTTTTTATATTTAGCTTATTTTATTCACATAAATGATTATCTGCATTCACTCAAAGCAGAAAATAACAAACACATCATTGTTATGTTTTAAAAAACAGCTTGAAAATCTAAAATCAAAGCAACATGAATTGTGACTTTTAGGTCTAACTTAACTAAGTCCCCTCCCAGTGTCCGGGGGAAAAAACGCAACAAAACCCGGAGGCACAGAGGGGACTTACATGTTATAACACTGCTCTTGGTGACAAGGGAAATTCAGTTTTGGTGGTGAAAAAGGGTCCACAAATAAAACTTTTTTTGACAATTACGTATTTTCTTGTATTTCTCATATAATATGCGCCTGCTTCTTGCGCAACTTTTACTCCACTCAGATTTCGAATTTTTCCAGACGCAAAATTTTTCATTGTGCTCCAAACAAGCTCTTTTCAAATTTTGGAATTCTGAGTTGCTGCAAGGTTACAGTCAATGTTTGCGTATGTAAATCATCAAATCCAATTTAGAATGCATCAAAGATAGTAAAGCCTTTCAATCATTTCTAATGAGACACCAAGCATCAAAAATTATTAGCTTGCGATTAATTTTGATGAGCCAATTCCGAATTACAGAAAAGCAACTAATCAAAAGCAGATTGAATTAAAGGCTTTAAAGGTTTTTGATAATCTTTAGAGAGACGAATCATCTTGATTTCAAAGCAGCCAAACCGTTTGATATTTTTAGACAGATCATCCCAATTTAAAGCAGCTTATCAAATAACTGTTCAATCGAAGAGCATCTTTTCTGATAGAAGAATAATTGAACGGACTTTTGATTGAAAGCATTTCTTCTCAATCACTTGTGACAACTTTTGAAACTTCTGTGTTCAGATCAACGTGTTACAGGACACGTACTGATAGCCGCAGTCACAACTTTGGAACCTTGGAAAGAGCACTTTTTGAGCCCCAATGAAACTTTCTCTCTTGAAGGAGAAAGGGTCTTCCAAATTGGGGGAAAGCAGCGCAAGAAGCAGGCACTGATCATACTAGAAACACAAGGAATTTCACAATTGTACAAAATAGTTTTATTTGTGGACCCTTTTTCACCACCAAAACTTAATTTCCCTTGTCACCAAGAAAAGTGTTATAACATGTAAGTCCCCTCCGTGCCTCCGGGGTTTGTTGTGTTTTTCCCCCCGGACACTAGGAGGGGACTTAGTCAAGTCAGCTTTTAGGTTAATAACCGAGTGGGAGCTTTGAAGACAACTTGTTTACAGTATTTTGACTTCCAACACAGGCAGTTTAACACAATCTGTGTATGCTTTGAATCACTGAGATGAAATATCAATCAATATTGAATTGAGGTGAATGGGTGGAATGAAATATTGATCAATTTTTGATCGATGTTTTGAAAGACTTCAAAAAATAACCTCTTCATCCACTACTCTCAGGGGGAGGGATAGAAGGAGGAGTGCCAGCCATGGGCAGCTATGGCATTAGGTTTATATTCCATAAACCTCAGTGCAGTTATCCAAGAAGGATTAGCCTTCTTTGAGTTCTTTGTAACCAGCACAAGTAAAATATTATGTAAGGTACATGTAATCTACTGGGGGTGGTGTGGGGGTAGGCCCCGGGGAGGTAGGCCGCGGTGATAGGCGTCTATCTCCGGATCTAGCCTGCCTCTCCGGGGTGAGAACAAAGAACCCAAGAAGGGCTTCTCTTCCCTGGGATGGAGGGTGGGGGACAAAAGAATTTTCTACTGCAAAGCAGATGTAGAAGAAATTAGGAAGATGAGTTTGTGATGTGAGGTGAGAGAAATCTACGGCTGAGAGTGAAGAGAAGTAGGGAGGAAAAAGTTTTCCTTAAGAATTTAAGAATGAGGAGAAAACTTTTTCCTCCAGTTGCAACGTCCCAACTATTCTTCTCGGGGATTCTGGCGCCAAGTCTCAGACCTATGAATCTCTCTCTCCTCACGAGCTACCCGGCTGCCCCCCTATAATGGACTACAGATTACCGTCTCAGGCTTGGGGTACTCCATCAATTAAATTTAAACCCATGATCTTTGGGTTTCATGAGGGTCAAGTTTGGGCTACCAAACAGCCCAGTCTCTCAGTCAACCTGCAAGGTGGGCCTTGTCAACCTGCGCATGCGCAAGCATACGCTTGCCAGGCGTACGCCTGCAAGGTTGACGGCAACCAATTGGGCCTTTAAGGAATCAGTTGAAACTAATGATAACCTGCAACACACATTCTCTTAATTTACCTTCTATCAAACCTTATTGACCTTAGGCTTAAAGGCTACGGCTATTTAGACATTTTGAAAGGAAGACCACAACCCGTGTGAGGGTGGTACTTGAAGCCCTTGATCCAGAAAAGTGATGTGAATGTAATTATGCTCATGTAAAGCAACATAGTGTGCACTGTGTACATATCCAGAAAGCGGAGGGTATTGATCATACTATGAGTTGTTTGTAAGGCATATTGTTCCTTTGTACTCAAAATCGGAAACCAGTTCATGAAAAGTTATGGATTTGAATGAGCATGTACTCTTTTTCATTGCGATTACATTCTTGGTCACATTTTGCAGAAAAGATAGGTCAAATGTGTCAGATGAACGCTGTATCCAGTGCAAAATTCAATTCCTTGTAGAGCTTGCTTTTTGACTCTGATCACTACTAATAGTGGTACACAAACATCTCTACCCAATTGAAAACCCCATGGCAAAAACCCATGACCACCTGATTGGTTTTTGGGTTTTGTCCAACGGGTGTTTTCACTTGGGTCACCCTGAGATGTTTGAAAATGAAAACCCTCGCCCGTCCAATCCTCCCCAGCATGCCAAGATTCTTGTGCCAAAGGCAGCTCTTGTTCTCCCTTGATAGCATCCTCATATCTCAGATTTTGCTTCTTACCACAACCACCACTTCATCCATAGCCCCATCTTTCCTTCCAACCTTAGTGGCGACCTTACTGCTTGTGTCATTCATGGATTCCAAACATGACGACGACTTGGACAAAAACCTTGAACATCAAGAACAAATCATCACTTTTGCTTGCATGGTCCTGATGCTATCTACAATGAACCAGACTTACTTTATAAATGAACGGAAGCGAAAATTAGAAGACAAAGAAGCAACTATAGCAACTCTCTTGATGATACAAGTCAAGGCCCATAGCAAACAATATCTGCTTCCTCAATATCAGCGGCCTCGTTGTAGTTTAAAGGTGCAGACTTTTGAAGGATGCTTCAATGAGACTGATCACACTTGGCTAACGGTTGTAAGTACATACAAGAGATTTTCTTCCTCATGTCAAATTGTGATTTACTTTACTGACTTCATATATTCTCCAAACTGCCTTAGGCACATATGTCAAAGGCTGATTTTACCAAACTGCTCCACAAAATATGATCGAATCATATATTTTACAACTCCTACTGTCCTCAGGCACCACCCCAGTGGCAGTTACTGGTCGCATTAGCAAATTTAGGATTGGCAGGGAATGGAGGCTCTTGTCCTATCAAAGCCAAATTGTTCTCATTGGCAGGTGAGTAATAAAACTTGTGTATCATTACTATCCTTTGTACTGATGATTTGACTTATGAATAGAGGGCAGTGTTGCCAACCATACAAAAAGATGCATTTTTGCACTTCTGGAGTTGGAATCCAAATACGTTTGATGGCCCAATACGGACAAAAGAGCTGAAATTAAGAAACTATTGGCCAAACTTCATGGTTTCAGGAGTGTATTGGTTTCATAGATGGTACTTTAGTACCTTTAGCCTCAGCTCCAGCTAAGAACAAAGAAGATTACTACACTCAAAAGTCAATTTATGCATTGAATTCTCTGATCATCTGTGATGATCGACACATTAACTGATTGAAAGTACTTCAGTTCTACCAGGACATCTCCTCTTATTTTTCAGAAGGAGAGTACATCCTGGCGGACTCTGGCTATGCATCAAAGGAAAACATGTTGCCAGCGTTTAAACAAACACAATCTGGTGGCCTTTCACAAGCTCAAATGCATTTTAATAACTCAATATCCAAAATAAGAATTGCATCCGAACATTGTAATGGCATGTTACCGATGCAATTTGGGTCACTTCACGAGCTATGAGTAGACATTGACAACTCAAAGGAGGCTCAGTTTGCATGTGATTGGATATCAGCTTGTGTGGTAGTCCAAAACTTTATCATAGTGGATGGATCACCTATGGAAGGATTTGGAAAGAACCATGGCCTGGAAGCCATAGATGACACTCATGATTTAGATTTCAGGGTGGCCGATTTGGAATCTGTGGGGGTCCAACGACGTGATGCTCTGTTCACTAAATTTTGTGCTTCCAAAGGTTATTGATTTTTTTTATTTCACTTCATGTCTACCAAATTTTTTGGTCATACGCTTTCAATTTTTGAAATGAAATCAAATTTGTTTTGGCAAAACCAAGCGCACACATGAGAAAAACATATTCTTTTGAGAAACATTCTTATTTAAGACTCAAATTTTTATTTGGGCCTTTGTGATACCAAAGTTTTTGGTATCAAGTGTTTACTTTACGGAGAAAAGAAAACTTCAAATTGCATATAGTATTTGAAATCTAACAATCATTTGAAAATCAATTGCAAATCCCTCAAGGTTTGATTCAGATTTTTTTTGGACACTAAACATAACAAGATCAATAAATCAAACATAGACACTTTATTTGACCACTTGACCATCTGTAGTTCAATATAAGTAAAGACAATTAAGATACTTCAAATATTCCACATTCAACTACTGGGTTGTAATTGTGATTGAGAGGCCGATTGAGAGGGCTGAATATTGGGTAAATTTTGCAATGCCAATGCCTTGGCCTTTTCCGGGTCCATGTTTTTTTCAATCAGGTCCATGATCATCTTGGTATGTGTGATTCTGACTTTTACATTCATTTCTTCAATTGCTAGCCTTTGCTTAGCGGCTAAATCTGATGCTTGATTAGTGGTGATGATATTTGTCATTGCCAATTAGTGATATTTTCTTGAGTTTGGGCGGAGCGTTGTTCACTATCTTCCCTTTCTTTTTTGGTGGAGAGCCAATTAGCTATGCTGTTGAGGCCCAAAGGGTCTTGAGGTATCAAGTAGGGGTTCTCTTTATTGCTAGAATGACAACGCTTCTTGGAGATGTCCACAGTGGGTGAGACCGGAGGAGCAGGTCGCATCCAGTGGCCAAATACAGGGGTATTGGTAGTTTGAGTTGACGATAACAAGCCTTGCAAATCGGGATCAATTGTTTCCTCTCAAGTATAAGGTAATTTGCTTGATGTCTCCTCAGCTTGGCCCTGAAGGTCTCCTAGCAAGTCCCTTAAGGCCAAAGGGTGGGCTGACGGTTGGTCTCAGAAGACTTCCTCAAGTTCCTCGTACCACAGGCATTCACTTAGTATTCTCACTAGATCAAAGCATAACAAATGAGAAACATGAAATTGAATAAATAAGTAAATCAACATACATACCCTGAAGAGATCCACCACATGATTTCTTACTGCCTTGTTGCTTAGCCAATTTGAAAGCTAAGATGTCTTCCTTTGAGACGTTGAACTGGATGTTTTCACAAACAATGTCTTGATCTTCATTCCCCTCGCCAGTTGCAAATCGGATCGTGTTAGCATCTCGGAACCACCCTTCAATTTTTACAATCTATGTATATCAAAATGGTCAGTGATCTCTCCATCTCATGTCATAAAAACCAAGAAAAGCTTACTTTCTTTTCACATTGTCAACCAGATCTCATTACGTGCCCCTTGTTTACAAGATACTGGGCAACCCATTCACGGACTACAGTTTTTGCTTTGGTGCACCAATCATTGTAATTTTCAAACACACTGCACCACTCAACAACCAGATCAATTGCCATCACTATCTTGTGTGAACCAGCATTTCCGAGAAGACTTGATGTCTTTGTTGTCTTTGATTTCATCAATCTGAGTATCTTGAGTTTTGGGTTGAGTTTCGGTGTGAGATTCATTTTGAGTTTCACTTTGAGATCTGTGTGCTTCAGACTGATTTTGAGACACTTGAATAGGTTGAGATTCTTCAGTAGGTTTGCGAGCAGAAGGTTTTTGAGCTTTTTGAGAAGACTGAGAGGCAGCTGGATTTTGAGTTCGTCCTCAAGTCTTTTTAAGTGGTTCAGCCATTGAGGTGCTATTGGGATGAGATAAGAGTGGAGTTTTGAGTCAAAATTCAAGATGGGTAGCCTTGGGTCTTAGCTTGAACAAGCCCTCTCTGCGCAGCCACGTCCGCGCGCCTCACAGAGGGGCTTGGGACTAATTGTCAAATTCTGGCACGGAGACTTCAAGGATTAAGTCCTCTTAAGTCGTTTTTTGGCTTTCCCAGCGTTCCTCAATGATAAACACCAATTTCCCTTGCAGGCAACCTTTTTCAGCACGATGTTGTACACATCCTGGTATGCGCATATCTTAGATATCCTGGGTGATGTGGCCGAGAAAATGAGATGAAAATCTTTACAACAATGCCCCTTTTTGGCTTTCAAGTCGCTTTACGTTGTAAATACAGGCTGTACAGTGCAGGCCACCCCTTACAGGGCAGACATAAAGCTTGAAAAGGAACCTCAAGCGTTCACAAATGGAGGATTTTTCCGGGTCAATCAGTGGTGGAACACATGTACAAAATTATTCCGAAGAACTTTGCCTGAAAGACAAACTGTTGTTGATCAGTGAGGAACGCTGGAAAAGCCAAAAACCGACTTAAGAGGACTTAATCCTTGGAGTCTCTGTGCCAGAATTTGACAATTAGTCCCAAGCCCCTCTGTGAGGCGCGCGGACGTGGCCGCGCAGAGAGGGCTTGTTCAAGCTAACCTTAGGTCACTGATTTTTGCTCAAGTGAAAACACCCGTTGGACAAAACCCAAACACCAATTGGGTGGTCATGGGTTTGCCATGGGTTTTTCAATTGGGTAGAGATGTTTGTGTACCGCTAATGCAAAAGAGGCTTTCATGTCAACAACCCTACGAATTCAATCAGAGGGCTTCTTTGAGGTTCTTCCACTCTGTTGCATTACCCAGTTAAACACCCTGATACATAGAGTTTTGGGGTAATCCACTCATCCATCTTCCTGTCAAAGTGCTCTTGTTGTCATGCCTAGGCCTTCGCCCCGGCCCCGCAAATCTGGGGACTCTCCGGCTCCCGCCCCCGAGAGGTCGGGAGCCGGGATGAGTGTTGGGAAGAAACCAATGGCGGGGAGCTTGCGGGGGCGGGCTTCGGGGACGCTGGAGGGGCTAAAATGCGCTAAAAGTGAGGCCTGCACGGCTAAATCTGCGCTGCGCCCCCGGAATTGCGGGGAATCCCCGACTCCCGCACTTGCGAGGTCGGGAGCCGGGACCAGTTTTCGCAAATGTTTTCCACCGGGGAATTTCGGGGGCAGGCTTCGGCAGAGCCGAGAAGGGCCGGGGAGGGACCGGGGCGAAGGCCTAGTCATGCCTTTTCCAACAGGCAGCATTCAAAATCCCTCATCATGTTATTCCCAAATCTCACGGGCAAAGATGGAACCATGTAGACCTTGGATCAATTGATGACAGGACAGAGCAAAAGTTTTGGATGGCCAAGCCGGTCAACATCGCAAGGAAAGAAGGAATTCATTCAATGGTAGGGCTGAACTACTAGAAAAAAGTCATAGGAAAGTGTTTAAAAAGGAATATGTATTATCACACATGATTGATTTGGAGCTCATCATATCTTGATCTTTTTTGGGCATATCATGTCATGTAACATATGATGAAATATCTTACAAGTTCAATCAATTAATTCCATAACATATTCACAAAGCGTATTGAATCATTTTTTGTTGTCTTCCACAGTAATTCGTCGAGAAATCCAATGAATAAAATCAATGCTTAGCCAAAACACATCAAAGGTATCGCTGACAATTAATGTGAACTCATGAATTGGTCATCAAGAGAAATGTGTATGATCTATTTTACATACAATCCTCATGACGCCCCGAATAGGAAAACGCATGAAGGAGCTTTAGTTCATCTCCTCAATGTTTACTCGGCTCTTTCCCTTTTTGAAGATCGACTTCCACGGTCCTCCTTCGTAGATTTGCGTTTGCGTGAGCTGGTAAAATGTTAAGAAAATGACCAAATGTAAGTAACATCACAAGCTAAGCACGTCTTGATGACAAAATGAAGAAGCTTGATCGAACAGCTCACCTTCCCGAAGTCCCATGTTCGGCCCCCGCATCAGTGCCATCATCTCGCTCTCGTTCTTTGTCCTTATCGTGCTCTTTGTCTTTCATTTCATCCTTCCCCTTATCTTTATCACCATCTTTGTCTCTGTCTCTGTCTCTCTCCTTCTCTTTCTCCCGATCTCTTTCTCTCTCCTTATCCTTATCTCTGCCCCTCTCTCTCCCTTTCTCTTTGTCGCGGTCTTTATCGCGTTCATCTGAGGGTCCATCGCGAGCATCCTCCTTCTCATCTGTCTCCGTAGTACGCTTACTTCTGCGACTGCGCCTACTACCCCCCGAACCTCGGCCGCTCTTGTGATTCGAGCCCTCCTCCTTGTCCTTCTCACTCTTTTCTCGACTGCTACGATGATCTGATTCTTTTGATCGCGATCGTCCTCGATGATGATGGCGCGATTTGCGATGCAGTCCGGAAGTCGAATCTTTCTCGTCAGGCTCCTTATCACGAGATTTGCTTCTCGAGCGCTCTGAGTAATTTTCAGGGCGTTCACGTGGATCTTCTTCCAACTTTTCACGATCATTTCGGTTACCGTGTCGTCGACTAATAGGCAGAGACATTTTTCGTTCTTCATGTGGGCTCTCAGCGCTGCCACCGCCGTAATCAAGCCCTTCGTCTCCTCGTGCTCCGGCCGCGTCCTTGTCGAAATAGCCAACCGGCGTGACCCTTATCGGACGTGCTGGCGCCGGATTAGGTAAAGCAGCTTTCCGGGGTCCGGTAGGGACATTCGATGGCAGGGGCGAAATGGCTCTCGTAGATCGTTCAGGAGCTGCGAGTCACAGTCAAGAGAAGAATGACACGGTGAGTGTTTTATACAAGACCCACACACGAGTCATCGTCACGGAATCAGGAACAAACACTAGGACACACTCACATGGCTCAGCGGCTGGTACCGCATTCGGAGTCGAAACCGTGTCAGGAACACTATTGATCTGGGGGGGTGTCACAATGGGGGTAGTCACTGGCGGCACGGTGCTTGGAAGGGCTGCGCCTGGACCATTGCTCGATAGTACCCGACCGCGACCTCTGGCGGCAGCTGCTGCTAGAAACGCACTCGCCGGGGGGTTGCCGCGACCTCTACCACCGCGACCTCGTCCTCGGCCAGCGGCTAAAGGACTTTGTATGTTCATTGACGATCCTGGAGATCCGACCGGGGTCGAAACCAAACCAGCAGGAGTAGCAGCGGGACCAGGTACTGGACCAGGGGTAGGACCAGGACCAGGACCAGGAGCCGACGCCGACACCGACACCGACGATACCGAGGGTGGTGCCGATGCCGGTGCATGTGCCGATGTAGGTACAGCGGGCGATGTTATTGTGGGTGGCTGACTCATATTCGGTACGATTCCTGCGTTCATCGGTCCTGCAGTCACGCCAGACGACATTCCTTGGCTCATCGCCATGTTCATACCTGACCCTCCTCCCATCTGCTGTTGCATTTGTGAATTCATGTGCTGCATTTGTGGCATCTGCGGCATCTGCGGCATTTCCATCATTCCATTGAATTGGCCAGGATTCATATACATTTCTTGCTTAAAAGCGAAAGATCGTCTGCTATTAGTCTCACCTCATACAGGTCATCTCAACATAAGATGGGATCGATGGTCTGAATGACTTACATTCCCAAACATCGCAGCCAGATCCATCCCGGGCATAAAACCTGGACCAATTCCCATATTTTGCATATGCTGCATATGTCGCATCTGATCTTGCATCCTCTGCTGCTCATGATGATGATGCTGCTGCTCTCGTGGATCCATACCATCTGCGTAATGCCCAGGGGTTTCACCACCAGCCTCAGAAACTCCAGCTGGGTCCTGCTTTACACCTGCTAGCACGGGGGTGGATAAAAAGTATGTTGCCGTCCCATCACAAAAGTTAAGAGGTTCATACGGGGGAGCCAATCAAAAATTGATAATATTTCAAAATAAGGACAAGCTGATATACATAAAGAGGTGCCGAGGACTAAAGAAATGATAGGCTGACCTCTACTCGGTCCTTCATTATGCTGATTATTCATTCCAGCATTATGATGAGTACCATTCATGTGCCCGTTACCCATCATGCCTGGCATGCCTTGCATTCCCTGCATCCCAAATCCACCCATATCCATGCCTTGCATCATTGGGTTCATCACCATCATTTGTGGCATCGGCGGTGGTGGCATCGGCGGTCCATGATTGCCATTTGTTCCAGCATTGGGCCCCATAATCGTTTGCATCATGATGCCTTTGAGTTCAGACGGCAGCGTATCCCAAGCCTCTTGAATGTTCCCAGTCGCAAAAGCCTGAGAGTCAAAAACTATGAGTCATCTGTTAGGAACCAGAGATAAGATCAACAATATACTGACGGCGAAAGGATTGGCCGCCCAGGATTCGTCCGCCCGATGCCTTTTCTGTTTCATCACGTACCACCGCCATGTAGTTTCATCGAATCCATAGTTAAACCAGTCAGCGACATGCGCACCCGGTTTTTTCCATCCTTTCTCGCTTTCTGGAATTGCGTCGAAGTCAAAGTTCATCAATGTTGTACCGTCTTTGTCATCATAGCCTGTCAAGGGGACAGGCGCTTCGGAGTTGATTGGTGGTTGCTGATCTCCCAGAGAGGAATCGTGGGGCGGAGTCGCGGGTCTGGGAAAATTTTCAGGGGTAGGGAGTCGATTATGGGTAGGGAGCTCGTAAGGGTTACGGTATGAATTGTGACTTATAGATGGAGCAGGCTTTGCGGGTCCAGGAGTAGATGGTTCGGCTGGTTTTCCTTCGATGCGTTCGAGGATTTTGTATTCAGTGGTAGCGTTTGTGGAGTCTATTGCTGTCAAGGGTAAAAGGCATGTGAGAAATGACCAGGCGATGTGAAATCTTCCGCAAGAAAAATGTATCACCTCGAGGTTGTGCCGGTGATTCGCGGGGAATTTCAGGTCTTGACGTCGAAACCGAGGCCCTTGCATTTGGAGCACTGTGTAGATGTGTGCCGTCGCCTTCCAGAATGATGTGCAAATCCTGGTCGGATAACAAATCCAAGCGTTAACTATGTTCTATGTGGCACATAAAATATTGGCTTACGTCATCCGAGTCTTCCTCCTCTACCTCTTGGTCGTCATCCTCATCAGGTTCCTGGTTGACCTCTAGCTCCCCATTTGATTCTAGGTCGCTTGTAATGTCCTCTGTGGATTTAGCAGGGTTAAGAAAAGGATTTGGGACATTTTGCTCGATATCGGCAATCGGTGGCGGAAGAGGAGGAATACTCGTGGTTTCGACAGCGAGGGGCTTTTCCGATAGTTCAGGCGTAGCAGATATTCTGGTGGCAGAAAACACGTAATTTCAGGTTAGAGAGAATTCTGTTCTCGCACAAGAGAATTGACGTGTTGACTGCTGACCTGGAGACTGCTTCGAATGTAGATTTGAAAACTGGGGGTGCTTGAGAATTGGAGATCAAGGAAATTGGATGGAAAACGCATCGTCAGCCAAGAGACGTGCAGAAAGGTGAAAGTGGATCGGGTGAGACTTACGAGCGTCTGAACTGGATTGTGTTATACCGTTCTTTGGCTCAGTGGTGACTTCATCATCTCCATACAAAAAGGCCTCGTCTTCATCCATCCTTGAAAAAGGTTCCAACAGGCGTGTAACTACGCGCGACGGAGGAGGAAGGGTGAAAGCGAGGAGATATCAGATCGTCAAGATGATCGAGCGATGGATGTGGTGAGCAGGGGTGTTCACCTCCAGAAGCGAGATTAAGGTAAACTCGAAGTGTACCAAATTGGGTTTAAAGACCTGTGAGCTGTATGCGACTAAAATTTAGAAAACAGTACAGTCAACTCTCGATATAAGCAAGCCCCATGTATGCATATCGCGATGTAAGCAAGGGTTGCCGCGCGATTTTTTTTGGTATACGTGAGTGCTCCGCCAAAATCAAATTGCTTGATGCATAATGATTAAAGCATAAGATTGGCAAAAATATGCTCTTATCGCGAGATTTTCTCTGTGTATACAAGCATAAATCTCACAGGAGAGGAAAAATATGCTTTTATGGTGATCATTTGTGTGGTAAGTCCGACTGCTGGGCGGTACCATATTGACTCGGCGGGGCCGGGTTGGCTCTGCCCCGCTCAAAGCGGGGCTTATATTTGCGCGCCGGGGGCCCATTCTCACCATAAACGCATAATTCAAGCCAAAAAAGGGCAAAACTTGAATTATGCTTACTTCGTGATTATGCATCGCTCGATGTAAGCACAGCAAATCTGTCGACGGTCAATATGCTTACATCGAGAGTTGACTGTACAACAAAACTTCCTCGAGAGTAGGGCCGACCAGGACGCGCCCTGAAATGTAGGGATCGGGGCTAGGCGGGGCTAGGCTCATTTTGACGCCGAAAAGAGTAAATAGATGCAAACTTAACAAAGTCCCTCGCGCCAAAGGCCCGAGGCCGCTCAAGCCTCGGGCCTTTGGCACGAGGGACTTTGTTAAGTTTGAAATAGATGGCATATTTTGGCATAAATTTCTGATTCAAACGTATTCTTGAGGCTGAAGTATGCCTCAAAAGCTGGTGCAGGCAGTTCTCCTAGGTTTTCTTTTTTTCTCTCAGTAGTTATTTCATAAGACTTTGTACAAGTAGTTTTTAAGACTTATATGATGCCTTTGTATTTGAATAGTAGATGCTGATAGTGATGCTCTAGGTAGATATTCATGACTCTTTTAATGCACGAGAAAAACACCTTTCAGAGGTCGCACTAGTGGCACTGCAGACACACCAAGCATAGCATTTGCCATATGTGCTGGATTCGGTTGGTAACATTGATTCAAGCTCTAATTGTGAAGGACATCACATTGCACATCTTCTTGAGGGGTAGTTAGGTACTCAGTGACCTCATGCTCAATAGGGATCATTGTCCAGAGCTTGATGAAGTGTTGAGGTTGATTGAGGTTGAAAGTATCTTCTTGAGGTTCAACAATCTTGATGTCAGGATCACAAGACGGTGGAAACATTCTCACTTGAGTGGTGAAATATTTGACACTACACCAAATCATCAATAGACTGCTAAAATGAAAATGTAGAAAAATCTCACCAATATAGGAGAGGTCAGAAAATTTTGAGAGAATAATGGTTCAACCTTGTGTGTTGTCCACTCAATTTGCATATTTTGCATATTTTTGCCTTTGATTTTAAAGATCTCCCCAATCAAAATGATCATGGGGGATATCTGGTCAGAAACTCAAATTTATATCAAAACTAGCAAGATTTGGGCAAAAACCTCCAAGGTCTTATAATATGAGAATTTTTGTTCAATCACCTGGATACTTGCAATATATGAAAGTCGTGTAATGGGTCTACAATTTTCATTAAGGTGCAAAGGCATTTTAGTAATAATTGCTATATTTATATAGGGTTCCCGCTGTGTACAGGTATTGATATAACTCATTCATTCTTGGAGAGACACAACTGTTTTGTGCATCCAGACTGTAGAGCCAAAATGTGGTATTCAGAATGTCAAGACAATCCATGTCTTGGAGCGAAACTGATGATTTTATTGGTCTTGCAAGGTCACTGTCCCAAATGCCAGTTTTGGACCAAAATTGGGTTTCTGACATTTTCTGTATTGTGGTTTTAAAAATGGATTTTACCAAAACCAGCCCCCCATGTGAGGTTTGACTGTGCCTTTTTATGCTGTATTCCAATTTAGAATGTTGCCTATCCCACATAGGGGGCGGTCTGAAAGCTTTCTCCAAAATTAGCCAAGAAACATATATTTGAGGGAGAGACAAACCTTGACAGAGCTCCAAGGATCTTCACCACAATAAAATTGTTGGAACAATCACAAAGCTCAAGTTTCATTGTGTATGTTTGGTAGCTCATTCAAATGAGTCAAAGTAACCACCTCCACATTTCTTACAATAGTTCTTGAATTTGTCCATTGTTTCTCCTCCTCTTCATACTGTGTCTCACTCTTGGAAGATTATATCATTGACATACTACCACTGGGGAGCTTGAAGAGAGATACTTCTTTGAGTGTAGTCAAGAAGCAGCCAAGTGCTCTTTTGTTCCTTTGTATATTGATTCAAGTCTTGCACATCCTCTAGATTCTGAGTTATGTGCCAAGATGAGCTCAAGGTTCAAAGCAGAAAGTGTGAGCAGGATGCAAACTAAATTTGTAGCTGGTGAATCACCTTTTTTGCCCTATATGAGGGTTCACATTGTGGTTTCAATTCACCTGAATTTTAGACGGTCCAAGACTGCCCCCTTCCCATCCCACATTTGTATTATACAATCATAGTTTTTGTTTCCCGGGCTAAAAGGGGGTGGTCAACCCTCACAAGGGGGGGCTGATTTTAGTAAAATCCTTAGAGATATGAAAAATATGCAAGATGATTTGAATATACCACAGGCCTCAACCATTATTTTTTCATATTGCTTCGACCCTGTCCAGCTTCTCTATAATTTTCTATGTTTTCCCAATTTTCTAAACTCAGCGGTAAACTTGCATTTTGACATAGTGTGACTAGATTGACAGTTCCACAAGCAAGCAATTCCATGGTTGATGCTTTGACCACATAGACTTTGAGGTAAGGATCAAGGATAGCTGCAAATATATACACTGCTCTCTTCTGAGCAGCCTCTTGATATTGGACAATTTTTTCCATCATTGAGATGACCCTGAGGTGGGACATCCTCACTTCATCCTTTGGATGCCATGGTGGTGTCCTCAGTCCAAGCACATCTTGAAACACTCCGTGATGGTGTCTGAGGGGGATATCCAATGGAAGTCTTGCAGGAGACCGTGTCAGGATGTCTTGCCCTCTGCAAGAAAAGAGGACATCCTGAATGTATCCAAGTGTCCTTGTGGTGTATATAGAGAGTTCAGGTAACATGAAAGGTGTAGAGACAATGGAATTAATTGTATCAATGGTGTAATGATTGGATGTTCCAATTCAATGGTGGGCTTTGTATTTGAATGTATCTCCTTCTTGTATGCAATTGATTGTGACCAATTGTTGTAAAATGGATCATGATTTTAATGACTCAAGAATCCCTTGAGCATTCCTGATGCAATACTTTAGTTTTCTCATAATGAGTGGTGAAAATTGGATTGATCATGATGTCCAAGGTCATCTATTGAGTCTTTTATATTGTGTGGCTGAGAATCAGAATCTAGCTGAAGATTTACGTGTTCTAAGGTTGAAAGTTTATATGGGATTCCATTATCAAATCCCTGTATGAAACCTTGATAAAGATGATCAGTTGCAGAAAAGGGGTTGGGCAAAAAACTGACCAACCGGTTTTGCACCCTTGAGAATTAAAGCCAAAGATGGCCAAAATCAACTGGGTGCAGGTTTCACAAACCTGTTTCCGTGCTGGGTTACCCAAAGAGACCCAAAGTCAGTCTTTGGGTATGCTTTTTCTCCTCCAGCCCCACCAATAGCTCAGCTTGAAGAACTGGGGCAAGTTTTCACACCTTTCACAGATCTGTAAAAGGTGCAAAAAGGGCGTTTGCAAGGCTTGTGGCACCACAAATTGCTTTCCCTGTAAGAGCTTTTGAACGGTTAAAGTGGTGGCATGATCACAAAACCAATCATACCAGTCAACATTTTTGGAAAGCAAAAGATGGCTAAAAATGTTTTTTGGTTTTGTGTGGCTTTGATATTAATTTTGAGCCATCTCTTAAGTGTTCCCAAAAATTTGAACTGTGATTGAACAGGGTTTGGAAACTGGTTGGTTGGTTTTTTGCCCAACCCCTATTAGATCTCACTTGATGAGGCTGAACAGTCCATAATGCAAGGTATGTAATAAGAAATAAGAAAATCAAGCTTTCAATTAATTTGAGGATATAATTGTTTAAAGGACAGAAATTATATTGGAAGAGCTTGCAGGGTACAGGGAAATTGAAGATCCAAAAATTACTTCTGAATTTTGAGTGTTCACAGCACATGAGATGGTGAAACATGCTTTGAGAAAAGTACATAGCACATGAGAAGTTAAAACTACTAATAATCGGAAGCAATTCACATGTACATAGATCTATCTACTTGTATCTGTTTGAGTGAGAATATAGAATCTAGATACAGCAGTACAGATACACATCATAGAGTGTCAAATTCTATTTCAGAGTCTGTGAATTGATTTTTCAAAGCCTGGGTCCACTTTTGCAATGTGTCCTACCAGGCCTTACCACAAAAAAACTGTCAATTGTTTAATGTTTTTATAAGGGTTCTGAAAAATCAAATTGAACACAAAACTCATAAACACAATCCCAAAAGAATCCAGCCAGAAAACTCCATGAAACAAGGCTTAGATAAAGAATATCAAATATGTCAATGAAATACACAAATCACACATAAAGAAGAGATGGTGTTGGATACGAAAAAAATGGTTCCCCGTCGAATTCGTTACCGACTGACACTTGAGACGTTATCCGGTCCTGTTTGTACTGGATCCGTTGTTTTCGATTCCTAGGTTAAACCAATATCAGTTGACTGACTATGTGTCGGATACCATTGACTGATGAATTCATATCTGCCGTAATCCAATTCTGCTTCGATAAGCCATATAATACTGGTTCAATATGTCCAATGCGCACATTCAATGCACATTAAAGCTAAGTGACGAGGCGATGACCCTCAAAACAGTCATTTTTCGACGAGCGTCGTCCTAACTAACAAGCATCATCGGTTGTCGTCCAACAACGCTATTGATTAACCAGTTGAGCTTACGCCAGTTGCGCCGATTTTATGAACCAGTCTGCGCTATACGAATTTGCTTCCCACAATGCGGCCTATGTTGCAATTCCGATCCTGCCATTTTGTTTGATGCACAACATTTCGAAATTTCTATGAATGCCACTAAGTTCGCCCTCTGCTTGCTGTCAATTATGCCTCTAACGGCCAGTTGGGGCCAATATTGACCTGTGACCGTGCTCCGCCAAGCGCCTACCCCAACACGACAAATATCAATTACTCTATCCTGTGGTTCCTGTTGCTTTGTATATAAAGCCAAATGATGTCCGAATGTTTAGAAACACATCTCTCTTATCACTTCTAACTTCATACCTTCGTAGATTACCCCATTCGATTACTTCCCCCACTAACAAACAATTTACTACAAACACTTCTCAATATGGTTAATTCCAACACAAACTCTACGTCTCATCCAATCCGAGTGAACTATTTCGGTCAAGCCGGTGTTGAAGTTTGTCATTATCTATCCTCTTTGCGATGCAATACAAAGCTCACACATGTTTGTTCAGGCTGCTTCTCTCATCATCAATTCCAAAGGATTTGTTTCCTCGCATGCCGCAATTGCTACGTCTGGAATGAACGGCGGGACCCCATTTGCCAATCCTATTAGGCTTCTCTCCTATGGATCCAGTGCCAACGCTGTTCAGCCAAATCACGTGTATTCCATGACACTGGGAAAATGTAGTATTTTTCCCAAGTGAAAAATGATTGACCTGAAGGACAAAAAAAATTGAAAAAGGTGGAATTCTGCATTCATTCTGCATGTGCATTAACACTGCATTTTTCTGCATTGATGCTGCATTTTTTTTCATTAATGGTGCATTAATGGTGCATTTTTATGCATTAACATAGCATTTTTAATTATTTTTGACATTAATTCTAATCATTTTGCATAGCCGAAAAATACTACATCTGTGCAGTGTGACGTGCAAGCTTATTGGCACGAATGATGACCAAGACGATCATCTGCATTATGAAAACTCTACAAGAATCGATCTCGGCGACGTGGCGCGTTTTGGCGAAACGTTTGCGGAGGATCTCATGGATAAAACGGTCATGATTGCACTTGGCTATGTGACAGCACGAGATACCGTCAAAGATCCAATTTACAAGGGCAAATCGACCATCGTCATTACCCTTCAGTCCCAAGATTACAATCCCATAGTATGTCTTTTTGTCTTTAGCATTTCGTAGGCCATCCACTGATTGCTTCCTCCAGACCAAGATCCCCGTTACTTGGTACACGAAACATCATATACCGCCCGTTCGCAATATGGAAAAAGCTCAAAATATCTGTCAAGTGGGCCGCGAAGTACAGTTAGTCGGCATCATCAAAGACTATGACGGAGTCAACTACATGTGGGAAACTGAGGTACATTACTGCATCCTATTATTCTACACTAACTATCGGGACTGAGGCATTCTATGTGACTCCTCTTTTCTGCGTATTCTTCATGTCATTACAGGTCACTGCCATTAGCAGATGCCAAGGCGATGCCCCGAGTCTTGCAACTAAAGTCGTTACGAAACCTGGCACACCCAGCGGCGG
This sequence comes from Melampsora larici-populina 98AG31, assembly GCF_000204055.1. Classification (NCBI taxonomy): domain Eukaryota; kingdom Fungi; phylum Basidiomycota; class Pucciniomycetes; order Pucciniales; family Melampsoraceae; genus Melampsora; species Melampsora laricis-populina. The sequence continues at coordinate 607,737 of NW_006768798.1, read as the reverse complement.
ACAAGTGCCACTGACATTGTAAGACATTCTTCGGTTCGATATATACACCGTTACTGACTTCCATTCCAGGAGACGCAACAGAGCGAGCAATGCCGCAAGTACATCGGCGTCCACTCTTGACGCCGGTCCTAGCAGTACTCCAACCGAGCCTCTCAGTCAAGCAGATAACGTCGACACTGCCAACGAAACTGAGAAAGACAAAACTGAGAAAGACGAAAACAATCTGCCCAGCGACAGCATTGTCAATTCCTCACCACTCAAACGTCAAAGATGAGCTAGCGGCGTTTCTTCTATTTCAAACTTTTCTTCATGATGTCCGATTCACTCTCTTTATCTTATCAATTCATACTCGCTTTCCTTCTTCCACAATGCCGTTGTAATGATTCTTATTGTTGTATGGCACACTCTGTTTTCTACTCTACCGCTTATCTGTCTTCATCTTTTTGCCAGATTGCAGCTTCATTGTCCGAAGTTGTGTATTGTGTACTTGCTATGGAGCCTATTCTCCAAATACAAATTAACAACTGAATTGATGCTTAGAGGTTGACGCGGCGAGATTACGGTCTGCATTCGCTTTTTATAACTGAATTGAAACCAATGCCAATTACTAGAACTTCTATTAAGAAACATTTCATTGATTGCTGTTATTCTTCGCAGCCAAGAGGGACACCATTGTCATGCCCTGATAATGTTTATAACATGTCAAGCCCCGAATAACCCCAGTGCAGGGCTTTGAGGACCGGGCCTACGCTTCTGAAATTTGCAGCGATGCCATCTTCATGGTATACTCTCACCACTTCGTCACTTTGGTAAAGAGGACTCATTCTTACTTTTAACCCACTGTGTCCCTCTTGAACGACACCATGCCTCAACTTGCGGTACGGGCTCAGTGGGAGAATAATGAGAACTCGATCCAGTTGCGTTTCCGCAACGAAATTCCACATAATCTCGGCGTATGTTCCAATGTCTGCTCGACATGCGATGCACTTCACTGGATTCAGGAGAGAACAAGAGATACACGGAATTCAGGTGCTTCAACATATCCAACGTGTTGCCAAAGTGGCCAGGTCTTATTGCCGGAGCATTACTTCGATTTTCCTCCAGTTCCTCAATTTTTACAAGATCTCTATACAGGGAACGATCATCGTAAGCAATGCCGACGCAAGGATTCAGGTGTGAAGGAGGCCTAAACGCTAAATAAAACCTCTCATAGGCAGCAAAAACTTCCTCAACAATATACGCGCATACAACAACTGCTTATTGTTCACCTCACTGGGGGCCGACGTTAAACACAAAGTTGACGGTCCCCACAGAATCCGATGCTTCAAGATCCAAGGTGCCTTATATCATGACATGGGACTATTGCTCCCGAGGCCGAGAAAAGACCCGATGTTCGCTCAAATTTATGTCATGAGCAATGTGATCGAGAATGAAGCGTCGCACCGCAAGGCTATGTCGAGATCAAAAGAAGTTCAAGAAGATATTATCAATGAAATTTCAGCATTCCTTTATGAATTCAACCCTTATGCGACACAGTTCAAAATGTCGCGACAAATCCTTGAAGAGTCCCAGACGAAATCGATCTCTTTAATGCTCAAATCGGTTGCGCCCACAGCCATTGGTTCTGAAGGCCACGTCATTAGAACGTACTGTCAACCCGCTGCTACGGAAGTCGCGATGATTGTTGCAGACGGCAGCGCCGTTGGCGAAAGAGATAGAGAACTTATTCTCCATAGCACGGATGGTCAATGGGAGAGGATCTCTGAAAGACACACTGGGTATCTCCCACTTCGATATCCAGTGTTGTTTCCCTGGGGTCAAGTGGGATATGATGAGTACTACAGAGTACCGGCGCCAGATAGTGAGTTCAATGACCACTAATTTCAAGAGCTGAAACAACTGACGTTAACTGCAATGTAGACAACGGCCCGCATGTTACGTCTCTCCAGTGGTTCGCCTATCTCTTATTTCAACAACGAGACGAATTTTCACCGATTTTATCATCAAAAATGCTCTTGCAAGAGTTTGCCATTGACCTCTATGCCTGTGTTGAGAACCAAAGGCTCAACTGGTTTTGCTTAAATCAAGACGTGTTGTATGCGGAACTCTACTCTGGTGCGAAAGAATCACTAGGACAAAACGATTTCAAAATCGGCAGACGAGTCATACTGCCCGTTAGCCATATTGGAGGTGCAAGGCATATGCAACAACTATACCACGACGCAATGTCGTTAGTCCGGCACTTCGGACAACCGTCATACTTCATTACCATGACAGCAAATGACCACTGGCCCGAGATTCAAACATCCTTATCTCCAGGCCAAAAGGCAATGGATCGCCCCGACATAATGACTCGAGTTTTTCAAATGAAAATGAAGGCTATGATGAAGGATATTACAAAACACGGGCGACTCGGCGATTGTGTATTGCATGTGAGAACTATTGAGTTCCAAAACAGGGGGCGTCCACATGTCCATTTTATTCCGATTATGAAACCATCGACGTGTCCTCAAACCCCCGACGCCGTAGATTTGGTTGTTCGTGCTGAAATTCCCGACCGCGCGACTGAACCTGATCTCTGGACAATCGTAACAACTTCGATGTTGCACGGACCATGCAAAGAAGGATGCAGTTGCTGGCGCAACAACAAGTGTCGATTTGATTTCCCAAAAGACTACGCCGAGGAGACAACGATGACGGACGATTCATACCCCATGTATCGTCGCAGGGACAATGGTCGCTTTTTTACCAAAGGCGGCTATACGTATACGAACAAGGATGTAGTGCCATTCAATCCTTATCTACTGTTGAAATATAACTGCCACATTAATGTGGAAGTAGCGTCAAGCATGCAAGCATTAAAATACTTATATAAATACATAACAAAAGGCCATGATCGTGCGGCACTATCTATTACCGCCAAAAACGAAATAGATACCTATGTTGATGGCAGGACCCTGACGGCTACCGAAGGTGAGTCAAGATGAGACTACCTGCCAGGAATGGACGCTGACGAAAAGTTTTCCAGCCTGCTGGCGTTTGTATGAGTTCTGGATGTCGTTGCAATTTCCAGCAGTTCAAAAATTGTCGGTACATATGCCGCGAGAGAATACGGTATACTTTAAAAATAGATGGTCACTGAAGAATCAACTCGAGTCAGGGAAAGCTGTGAGGACAACGTTAACTGAATTCTTTTCTCTGTGCAGAAAGGATACAAAGTATAACGATGGCAAGGATAGTGTTACCTCTCTGACTTATCCCGAAGTTGTGTATCACTTCTCATGGAATAAAGATCAAAAACGTTGGAAAAGTTGGGTGCAACGGTCACAGACAATTCCGCGTGTATTCTTTGCCAGTTTAACGCAGGGAGAGTGCTATTTTTTGCGCTTGCTGCTCATGCATGTCAAAGGACCGACGTCGTTCGAGGATTTAAGAACATTTGAAGATACGGCACATCCGACTTTCAACGCCGCCGCTGTAGCCCGTGGGCTGTTGCTTAATGATGATCACTACATCGCCGCTATGGACAAATGCGCACGGGTTCACAGTGCTTATCAGTTGCGAGCGATGTTTGCAATCATATTGAAATACGGTCCGCCATCTGATCCACAAGGCATTTGGAACCGGTTCGAAATCTATCTCTGCGACGACTGCAAGTATATGATGTTGCAATACAACCCTGAACAAATACCAACAGAAGAAATGATATCGGCATTAGGACTCTGTCGAATGTCAACTGCGCTAGAGGAAGTGAACATGACTCTTCTTAGCGCGGGGTTACCTCAACCAGATGTGAACATCTTGCGAGAATATTCGGCTCTCATTACTTTAGACGACGAAGACGAAGTGACAGGCGAAGAAAGCATAGTCATCTTAGAAGAGTCGTTGGAATTGATGAACGATGACCAGCTAAAAATTTTCCGAGTCATCAAGGAAGGAATTATTGCGGCACGTGGAGGACTTCACTTTCTTGATGGTCCGGGGGGAACCGGCAAAACGTTCCTCCTTAATGCAATTTTGCACTATTGCAACGCACTCAATCATGAGGTGATCGCCGTAGCATCTTCGGGAATAGCAGTGTTGATTCTTTTGAAAGGCACCACAGCGCATTCTGGATTCAAGATACCAATCAATGCGGACGAGGCTTCGGAATGCAACCTTTCGGGACGAGACAATCTGAGTGATAAAATGAGATCGTCATCTTTGATAGTATGGGATGAGATCTCCATGCAGAACAAAGAGGACATTCATTGTGTTGATCGGTCGCTCCGCGAATTAAGGCAAATTGATGCTCCGTTTGGTGGGGCAATGGTGCTTTTCGCGGGGGACTTCAGGCAGACACTGCCGGTCATACCGAGGGCTTCAATTGCAGCTCAAGCCGAGGCATCGCTCAGGCGATCTTATTTATGGCGGAGCCTCCGGCGTCACAAAT
>NW_006768798.1:600865-602875 GCF_000204055.1 Melampsora larici-populina 98AG31 | reverse complement strand
ACGCTGGTACAAAGACCTGATTGAGTTCGATTCGAGAAAGGATTGAAAGAAAGGATTGAGTATCAACAATTTGCAAAAGTGAGGATGAGATGATTGGTTTATGTAGTGGGATTTTTCAGATCGAAGGGTTTGTCTGGGGATCAACAAACAAAAAAATCGTCCTTAATTTCACCTTTAATCAAACGCTTCATGACCTCTTTTGTCATGAAACGTGAAATTTTGTTTTTTTACAAAAATCGCTTTTCTACATGTAGAAAAGCGGTCACCTAGAATGCGCTTTCTGGAAATCCGGCCTAAGTGAACGCGGCCTAAAAGTTGGTTCAGGCGATTTGCAAGAGAAGGTGGAAGAGGATATTGATTTGGAACACGTTACTCATAAAACGATATCTTCGGCAAAGACTTTTGACAGCAAAATGGCGTTGGATTTATATGATAACGCGAACCAGCTGATACAGACTGGAGAATGGACCAACTTAGCGGCTTACTACGCAAATCGTTGCATTGTCACTCCGCTGAATAAATATGTCACTGCAATCAATGACGAGGTAATAGATAGTTTACAAGGAGATGTGTACCTCTCGGAATCGATTGACTCAAATGACGATACAACAACATGTGAACCGTTAACTCCAGAAATTCTCAACACGTTCACAATTCCGAACTTCCCGGTTCATTCTTTACGATTGAAAGCGGGAATGCCCGTGATCCTGTTGCGAAATCTGAACATGAAGCGAGGACTCTGCAACGGAACTCGGATGGTTATAACTCACATTTGCCGTAGGATACTATCGTGCCGAATCATCACCGGGAGTCGCGTTGGTAAATTAGTGACAATGCCGAGAATCAACTTGCACCATACAGGCGGCGCGGCCTGTCCTTTGCCATTTTACAGATTCCAATATCCTATTGCTCCGGCGTTTTGCATGACAGTAAACAAGTCCCAGGGACAAAGCGTAGATAACGTCGTAGTCTTTCTGCCAAGTCCAGTTTTCTCACATGGGCAACTTTACGTCGCGCTGTCGAGGTGCACTAGAGCAGACAAGGTATTGGTGTGCATGTCCAAAGATGTAAGGAGCGCAAGTACTAAAAACATTGTTTTTCATGATGTACTTTTGTAAATGCAATATACACAGTGATTGGTGCCTCGCACTGGTGCAAGCCTCCGCGCCCTGAGTGTCTAATACCCATACGACTCTGAGTTGATGCCGCGGTGACACTAAGTGTATTACGGGCTGAGCTCGCGCAGCCATCGGAGATGGTTATTATGAATGGCGTGGGGCGCGCAACATATCGTTTATGATCTAAACTCTCAAATTACAACTGTGGCAGTGGTCCGCCTTCAACGGCATCGCGGCGCAAGATGGCAGACGTGGCAACACGTTAAAATGGCTGTGACGACCCATGCAGACGAAGCCTAGGCCGAAAATTAAATCGCAGAAACATATAAAGCAAGAAGCACAGGATACTATACAAGAATGTGCGGAACCGATTTTTTTTTCACCCATAAAACTCTATTTAAACACATCATGAAACAAACAACGGGAATTCACAGTTGCGAACCATTGACTATGCGATGTAAAGGGGTTTTCGAGTTAAATGAAGAGGTGAGTGCCGCGCAAACAACATAATTTCATTACTCACACTGATCGAAAAACAGATTACTGCACTACGTAGGGGTGACAATGCTAGGGTAGCATACCGTTCTGAGAAAGTTGTCGAAGGAGGATTGATTACTTGCATTCCTTTCATAATCGTAGACGAAAGTGGCGAGGGGGACTTACTACTGGGTCAATCTTACGAAATGGAAGGTGTGATTGTGATGGACAACTTCACGGCCCGACAACTGTTCTTCGTAGACCGAAAACTGCTACTCCCGGAACAGACCGCGAGGTCAGTGAAGCCGTTGAATGCCGACATAGTAGAGTTTGAAAATCGGGGTGTTGTACTGTCGAATCTCAGAGCCAGTGTTGAACCGGGCACGGAGAATTTCTACGTAACATGTATCAGGCA
>NW_006768798.1:576838-600765 GCF_000204055.1 Melampsora larici-populina 98AG31 | reverse complement strand
TTGTGATTAGTGCCTCAGCATTTCAGTGCTGTTGTTCCTCAGCTTCAAGGAAGGAAAGGGAGAGAAAGGGTCATCTTAATCTCAATTTGCTGAAACTTCTCAAAATTTCTGTCATGTTTTGTTTTGTTTGCATAGCCCCATTCCTCCACAATACAAACATAGCCTTGCAGCTATCGGGATGATGTCCATTTGTAGCTGGTGAATCACCTTTTTTGCCCTATATGAGGGTTCACATTGTGGTTTCAATTCACCTGGATTTTAGACGGTCCAAGACTGCCCCCTTCCCATCCCACATCTGTATTATACAATCATAGTTTTTGTTTCCTGGGCTAAAAGGGGGTGGTCAACCCTCACAAGGGGGGGCTGCTTTTAGTAAAATCCTTAGAGATATGAAAAAATATGCAAGATGATTTGAATATACCACAGGCCTCAACCATTATTTTTTCATATTGCTCTGACCCTGTCCAGCTTCTCTATAATTTTCTATGTTTTCCCAATTTTCTAAACTCAGCGGTAAACTTGCAGTTTGACATAGTGTGACTAGATTGACAGTTGCACAAGCAAGCAATTCCATGGTTGATGCTTTGACCACATAGACTTTGAGGTAAGGATCAAGGATAGCTGCAAATATATACACTGCTCTCTTCTGAGCAGCCTCTTGATATTGGACATTTTTTTCCATCATTGAGATGACCCTGAGGTGGGACATCCTCACTTCATCCTTTGGATGCCATGGTGGTGTCCTCAGTCCAAGCACATCTTGAAACACTCCGTGATGGTATCTGAGGGGGATATCCAATGGAAGCCTTGCAGGAGACCGTGTCAGGATGTCTTGCCCTCTGCAAGAAAAGAGGACATCCTGAACGTATCCAAGTGTCCTTGTGGTGTATATAGAGAGTTCAGGTAACATGAAAGGTGTAGAGACCATGAAATCAATTGTATCAATGGTGTAATGATTGGATGTTCCAATTCAATGGTGGGCTTTGTATTTGAATGCATCTCCTTCTTGACCATGATATGTAATTGATTGTGACCAATTGTTGTAAAATGAATCATGATTTTAATGACTCAAGAATCCCTTGAGCATTCCTGATGCAATAATTTAGTTTTCTCATAATGAGTGGTGAAAATTGGATTGATCATGATGTCCAAGGTCATCTATTGAGTCTTGTATATTGTGTGGCTGAGAATCAGAATCTAGCTGAAGATTTATGTGTTCTAAGGTTGAAAGTTTATATGGAATTCCATTATCAAATCCCTGTATGAAACCTTGATAAAGATGATCAGTTGCACCAATAGGGGTTGGGCAAAAAACTGACCAACCGGTTTTGCGCCCTTGAGAATTAAAGCCAAAGATGGCCAAAATCAACTGGGTGCAGGTTTCACAAACCTGTTTCTGTGCCGGGTTACCCAAAGAGACCCAAAGTCAGTCTTTGGGTCTGCTTTTTCTCCTCCAGCCCCACCAATAGCTCAGCTTGAAGACCTGGGGCAAGTTTTCGCACCTTTCACGGATCTGTTAAAGGTGCAAAAAGGGTGTTTGCAAGGCTTGTGGCGCCACAAATTGCTTTCCCTGTAAGAGCTTTTGAACGGTTAAAGCGGTGGCGTGATCACAAAACCAATCATACCAGTCAACATTTTTGGAAAGCAAAAGATGGCTAAAAATGTTTTTTGGTTTTGTGTGGCTTTGATATTAATTTTGAGCCATCTCTTAAGCGTTCCCAAAAATTTGAACTGCAATTGAACAGGGTTTGGAAACTGGTTGGTTGGTTTTTTGCCCAACCCCTATTAGATCTCACTTGATGAGGCTGAACAGTCCATAATGCAAGGTATGCAATAAGAAATGAAAATCAAGCTTTCAATTAATTTGAGGATATAATTGTTTAAAGGACAGAAATTATATTGGAAGAGCTTGCAGGTTACAGGGAAATTGAAGATCCAAAAAGTGCTTCTGAATTTTGAGTGTTCACAGCACATGAGATGGTGAAACATGGTTTGAGAAAAGTACATAGCACATGAGAAGTTAAAACTACTAATAATCGGAAGCTATTCACATGTACATAGATCTATCAATGATCTGTTTGGTGAGAATCTAGATACAACAGTACAGATACACATCATAGAGTGTCAAATTCTATTTCAGAGTCTGTGAATTGATTTTTCAAAGCCTGGGTCCACTTTTGCAATGTGTCCTACCAGGCCTTACCACAAAAAAACTGTCAATTGTTTAATGTTTTATAAGGGGTCTGAAAAATCAAATTGAACACAACACTCAAAAACACAATCCCAAAAGAACCCAGCCAGAAAACTTCATGAAACAAGGCTTAGATAAAGAATATCAAATATGTCAATGAAATACACAAATGACCTGAATGAATTTATGTACTCCAAATCACGCTCACACCCGGTGCCACAAAGCCACAAGGCGCCCTGGAGGGGCACATGACCAGGGCCAGGGCTTAGGCCACGCCATGGCACTCACCCTGACCCCTTCCTGGCCTTCAAAGGGCATTAAATCCAGTTAAGCCCTCCCTAAAGATTGTCTTAAGCAGGGAGTAGCAACTAAAAATGAGGATATTGAGGTTGTTTTAATGGAAGGCCACACTGGGCCACACCATGCAAGGCCACAGCCCTGGCCATGCCCTGGGCCACAGAAAAGGTGCCAGGTGTGAGCGTGAACTCCAAACCATATTGGTTTATCACACATTTCAAGGAATTTTCATGAGATCTTCTGCATTTAGCAACATGACGAAGTGTATTTAATTTAGATATTAGATGATCCACTTGATTCCACGATATAATATGTTGTCCCTGTAGTCCCTATCTCAACCTAGGTCTGAAAAGAAATAGGATATGTAAGTCTAAACTGCGGATAAGTGAAACTTTCTCAATATCTACTTCTTGGCCCATGATAGTCCAAGAGAACATGAAAAATATCACAACATTAATGGTATTGTATCAACTTCTTTCCTAGGTGTCAGGAATTAAAGAGAAAAGTTGTATCGAATCAAACCATAGATCACATAACCCACCATGAATCAAATTGAAAGATGTTTTTGTCTGATTCAGATCAATTGGTCAGGGGTGCTCTGATTGCAACTAATACCATAGCTATCACTGTACCCAAAAAATGACCAATAGAAGCACCAAAAACACAAGTAATTGGCCATGTCTTTTTTTCCAACAAACAAAAACAAAATCACAAAATCTGAGTATTTGAATGAAATTGGATTTCTTTATAAAATAGAGTGAAAAGATTTGTTTTTTTGGGGGGGTTTGACTGACCTGCCATTGTCTATCCCAATCTAATGGAATTGGAATTCCTCCTAACCAAGTACCTATACAAGTTCCAATAGCTGGCCACATCAAAACGATTTCTAATTCATTTTTAGGTCTACAGAAACCAAGAAAGAAAACAAAAACAATCGAAGAAAAACCTTCATTAATTCTCCTTTCATACTTAACTTTTTTTTTTGATCTCATTAACCAAAAACCAAAATGAAAATAATCCACTCAACTCAAATTCAGAAAAGATTCGAATCCAAGTCATCTTTTCACGACCTTGATTCCAACCAATCACCAGTGCAGAAGGTAAGATAGATAAAATCGAAATCATTAAAGATAAACCATAAGTTTTGATGACGTTTTTCAAAATCGGAGCTCCAATTAAAATGATCATCAAATGAATAATAAATGAAAATAAAATCGTTATAATTAATGCATCTTGTATTGGCTTCAAAAACCCCCCCGTACGAAAAAGAAATAATAATAGAAAATAAGTCTTAAGTTTCGTTTGTCTTGGCCTGAAAAGAAAGATGCAAAAAACTGATGATCACTTACAATTATTAATTCTAAAATCGTTCTCCTAGCCACAGGGTCAAATCTCTTATTCTTAACATCATCAAAAACTTTCCAAAAAACCTCTAAACCCAACTTCTTTTTCCTTTTGTTTTCATTCGAATTTGAATCAGTATTACTACTATCATTCTTTCTAATCGTAGTACTATTCCTTTTCCAATTTCTTAATGAACTAGCAAACCATATTTGAACAAATAATAAACCTAAATTTATAAAACTTAATGATCTGATCGGGTTTTCAATTAAAGGTTCAAACCATTTAAAATTCTTTAAATTGATTGATTTTTCTGTTGGATTTGAGTGTGTTGTTGTACTTGTTAATAATGATTGAGATGGTAAGATATGAATTGAATAAAAGGTGAATAAAAGATGAAGTGGTACGATTGAGAAATATTTAGTGATTGGTAATGAACTTCTTTTGGTGGTTGATTGGATGTTTGTAGTTGGGGTTGTTGTTGTTGTTGTTGACGATTGGGTATTCTTGTTTGATTTGCTATTTGAACTGATTTGATGATTCTTTTTGTTTGATGGCATGATGAATGTGAATCTAGAATTGGTCTTGGTCCTTGGAAATGCTCATGAATCGGTTTTTTGTAGAATCGCCGCATACATGGCATTCAATTTCTATGACATCGGTCATCAAGGTCTCAATGAGAACTTAAACCCATACAATGGACCTTATCAGCTGTCATTGCGGTTTAAAGCCATAGCTTTTCATCGTCCGACTCACACAAACTTCAAGGGACAAGCTTCCGAGAATGCGCTCAACTCAATCACACTCAAGGGATACACTCATTTCGTCTCTTGAAACGTTTGATTTACACGTCCTTCCAAACTTCATTTCGTGCATCCAACAAAGAAACAAACAGCAAACACTCTAGAAAGAAAGCAAGATGATGATATATTCGAATCAAGTGTTTGCATACAAGCATAAAATAGATATATATATATAAAGTTTCCCTGAAACACAAAAAAAATCAATAAGGAACTTTAGAACCATCAAGTTCAATAGGTTGATGTAAATATTTCTTTTGATGAGTTTGATCACCAAATTCATTGGTAATATGACCATTTTGATCTAAAGATTTCAAAATGAATTTATAAATCACTAATCCATCTAATCCAACCGGACCTCTTGCATGAATTTTAGATGTACTAATTCCAATCTCAGTTCCAAATCCAAATCGATAACCATCTGCAAATCTTGTCGACGAATTCACAAAGACAGATGAACTATTGACTTCTTTACAAAACTTGTTAGAATTTGATTCTGATTTACTTATGATTGAATCAGTATGATGTGAAGAGAATTGATTGATATGATCTATTGCTTCTTGAAGACTATCAATCGTATGTATTGAGAGGGTTAATGAAAGCCATTCAGTTTGATAATCTTCTGGTTTGGATAATGAACAATTCGTCCAGAAGAGTGGATGTGAGGTAACGGATTGAGATTGATTGAGGGTATCTAAGATTGATTGATCAAGTTTGAGGGTCACTTTGGAATTGAGTAAAGCAAGGATCAATTCGGTGAATCTTGAGTTCGTGGTCAGATGTGATCGATGAATAAGGACGGTTTCAACCGAATTGCATGCAGCTGGGTATGTTGTCTGTGTATCCGGAGTAGAAAAGGGTAAGACAAAAATTAGTTCCTAGATTATCGAGGATGATATCGATGAAGAATAAGAAAAGAACAAACCTTTGCGTCAATGATACACCTGATAGCAGTATCTATCTCAGCATCTTTATCCACATAAATGGTACAAAGTCCATCAGCATGCCCCAAGACAGGTATACTAGTATTAGATTTGATATTTTGTACAAGTTGTTTTGAACCTCTAGGGATCACTAAATCAATAAATTGGTCTTCTTTCAAAAGTTCACTAATCTCAGATCGACTTGATACAGTTTGGATCAAATTGGATGGTAAAGATGAAGAAACTAGTGATGCGTGAATAAGATTGGTAATAACTTTTTGAGTTTGTGAAGTTTCTTTACCACCTTTGAGGATAGCAGCGTTACCTGTTTGGTGCATAAAGATAGGAGAAAGTTAGATTTTTCTAAAGATATGAGAAATATCAAGATGAAGACGTACCACTCTTGATCGCAAGGGCAGTGATATTGATGATAACCTCTGGACGAGATTCAAAGATGATAAGAAGGACACCGATCGGACAAGTGACTTTATAAAGCTCCAAGTTGTGATCTAGTTTTTGAATTGATTGTACAATTCCAACTGGGTCATCCAACTTAATCACATCGTCAATTCCGTCCAGAATTTGATCATATTTGCTAGGAGATGATAGTAGATCTAATCGATTTAAGATTGCTTGAGTAGTGTTCTGGTCTTCTTTTGCTGCCTTTGAGAACATAAAGGGAAGTCAGTCATTAAACTTGCTTCTGTTGAATTAGTGACTAGATGAAAAGATTGATAACTTACTTGAAGGTCCAATTGATTAGCTTGAATGACTTCTTCTCTATGTTCACTTAATGTTTGTTTTAATGATTGAAGTGCCAAGTTCTTTGATTCTGATGAAGAAGATTGAAATTTATCGAAGGCTAGTTTTGCTGATGAAGCGATCTGGTTTGCATTTGTTGTTGTTGTTGTTGTTGATAGTAGTTTTGATTTGATTGTTGAAGTTGAAGTTGAGTTTGAATTGATAATCTGATGGTTAGAATTGGAACTCATGGTGCTGATGTTGCTTTTAGTTTTCTTCTTTCCAATCTTCTTAGCCCTTGCTTCAAGTTCAACCAACCCTGGTCCCTTGCACGTGAAATATCTCATACAGATCTCCGAATCCCGAGGGTGTAGCGGGCTTCGGGTATATTCTTTCCGGGCTCTAAATGTATAAGGAGCCCCGAGATTCTAAGCTTGAGATTTCGACCTATTTCAGCACGTTTGATCGCATATTTTGAACCAGCAAATATTTCTGCATAGCTTTGACTTCTTTCGTTGACTTCTTGAGGTGGAATGTTTAAGTAGTTGAGAAAGTCACAATCAGCATTGGAACCCTGATTTTGAGAAAGTCACGTGCGAGTTGGTGTATGTACAAAATGACCAAAGTCGTTTGTACAATTTGATATTTTTGATTTTGCCTTTGAAACCTTGATGAGTTGATTTTCATGATAAAGCCTTTAAAAGTAAACACCAATATCTCTTATCAACCATTCTCAACAAAATACATACCATTCCCACCTATTATTTCTTTAAACTCTGAAGGAGTGAAGAGCAGGATTGATTGAATGAGAAAATCAAATCGACTGTCCAGAAGCTAAATCAACTCTGATGACGATTAAGAAGGATGAGGATTGAAAGAAGTTCAAATTCATTATCATCTCATCATTATCCTCATCAAGCTTTAAGTATCGAGACTATCAAAACTATCAGCCCCATAACAGCGAGGAATACTTTCGATCAACAGCAGCCACAACAAAACTCAACAACAACCCCAACCCTACACATCAATCCTTCTCATTTGATGAACTCGCATCCTTTCAATCCATCAAACTTACACTATCAACAACAACAACAACCGACACCAACACCAACACCGCCCACACTTGATCGTTTTGCAAAACCATTCATCCCACGTTGGCTTTTGAATGTATCCGAAAACTCTTCAGTAACTCAAATCAATTTACCAACCAAGCCCAGAAGATTAAACCCAGATGAATCTAAAGCTTATATTCAATCTTTACTTCCAAGATCATTTTTACTTGACCTTGAAGCTGAAACTCGAGAACATCATTTAATCGTTCAATCTGAATTAGCAATTGCATTTCAATCTAACTCAATCTCTTGGTCGACCTTTTTAAATTCATCTCGACCTACATCAACCGCAGAATCTGACCCCAACGCTCATCAAAACAATCAGACCATACCGAATTTACCAAGTTTATCATTGAATCATTATGCTATCAGATTCTTACCACTCATTGCTTCTGAGCATTCCTCTAGGATTCAACAACTCAAATCTGCTCAGTTATATCTGGTTGATATTCAACTTGTAGATCCTCAGAGAGCTTTTTTCAATCTAGAAGCTAAATCCGTTCGAGAAGGTTGGCCACCCATCGAATTAGGTGATCTGATAGCTATCAGATTATTATATCCTCAATACCTCCAATCAGACGGGTACGAATATGAGGCTAGAGTTTGTGCCATCAAACGTGTAACTGGTTTTATCACCTTCGAATGTCCTCAATTGATCTCAGTGATGAGAGAAGATCAAGTCTCATTGACTTGTAATGTACTTTATAAACCTCAAGATCGTTGCTTCTATGCTCAACATTATGCTTGTGAGAAAATTGATCAGGGTTTGAGAAGAGCACCAGTTTGGCCACTTTTCACTCCCACCGCATCTCAATCTCACTCATCACCCATCAATAACGTCACAGCTTGGCTTTTTCCCGAACCTGTTCATCTACAAAAGGTCGAAAGAAAGAAAAGATCCATACATGAAAGCCAAAGCAATTTAGAATTCAAATGGATAGATCCAGACTTGAATTTGGATCAAAAACGAGCCATCCAATCATTTGTAGGATACAATCGAATCGTTCCATTTTTAATCTCAGGTCCACCTGGTACAGGTAAAACTAAAACGATCACAGAAGCAGTCTTTCAAATCTTATCAAATGATCCAGAAAGCCATATCTTAGTTTGTGGTGCATCTAATCCATCAGCTGATACATTAGCTCTTAGATTAAAAACTAAATTGAAACCACATGAACTTTTCAGATTGAACGATTCTAGTAGACCATTCGAAGAGATCAAACCTCAATTATTATCTTATTGTTATTTGGAAGATGGTCATTTTGCTTTACCACCTCTCATGTAAGTTTGGTGAGGGTTCAAGTCTCAATTCAAAAAACATTACTAAAAAATCCACCAACAGTTATCAATGAAAGGAAAAGCTGATTCGATCATACATACATCAAACTAAAACTCATACAGGCAATTATTGTCGAAACGAGTGATCGTAACATCTTGTATCGATGCTTCGTTGCTAGAATCGTCTTATTGTTCAAATTCATCATTACAACGATTTGAAAGATTTCTATACGAATCAATTCATCCCAGATCAAAACCGATAAATCTTTCAAGTACAATCGAAACCGAAACCGAAGAAAAGAGTGACTCAGAACCCAAAAAACTCATCAGACCACATTTTACTCATCTTTTAATAGATGAAGCTGCACAAGCTACTGAACCTGAATTAGTTATTCCAATCTCAATTATGATACCAGATCCCAAAACCAATCATTTACAAGAATTACCACAAATCTTAATTTGTGGAGATATAAAACAATTAGGACCTAAAGTAGTAAGTGAATTGAGTAGAAGATTAGGTTTAGATCTTTCATTTTTACAAAGATTATTAGAATGTAAAGTTTATAATGAAATCTTAAGTGAGCATCAAAAACAGAAGAAAATTCAAAATCGGTCGAATTCACTTATTCCTCATCATTCTCCTACTAATGGTTATTCTATAAGCCCATCACAATCTCAAGCTACCAATGGTCATGGCTCTCGTCTGCAACACTCGCTGAATGGTCATGGCACCGGTGTAGGTCATTCTGAAGGAGAGTATGAACATGTAGTCAATGTAAGCCTTTCCCATACTCATTTCTCTCCTCAGTGATTCCGCCATCTCCCAGGCTTCTGCTGATAGTAATACTCGATTGTTGCATCCCTGCCCCAAAACCATTACATGCATATATTCATGTATGCGCATCAAGTTAACAAAAAATTACCGATCACATCCATCAATCTTGATGTTACCATCTACATTATTTTATAATGATGCATTAGAACCATACGCACCTAAAGAAATCCAAAACACAGAATTATTAAATTGGAATCGATTACCTAAAAAAGGATGTCCGATCATCTTTAAAAACGTTTCGTTTGCAGAAGATTGGGTAGATGAAGGTTCATCTTGGTATAACATTGGAGAATCTGAAATCGTGGTTGGATTTGTGATTGAGTTAATGAAACAATCATCTGAATCAATCAGTCAAAATCAATTTGATGGATCAATTGATTCAAATCAACTTAATGGAATGGAAAAAGATGGAGAAAAGTTAATGGGTTTAAAACCTAGTCAAATTTCGATTATTACTCCTTTTAGAGAACAGGTTTGGGTGATTCGATTGGCTTTGAGAAAGATTGGATTGAGTGATGTAGATGTTGGTACAGTTGAAAGCTTACAGGGTGGGGAAAAGTACTTACCATTGATTGATTAATTCTTATCATTCTAAAAATTCTCATCCACTGAATCAAAGAAAAGATCTAACATGTTTTTGCTTGCTTTTTCCTTTAGTCGGGTAGTGATTGTGAGTACGGTAAGATCACATCATAAAAAACATATTGAAGATGATAGAAGAAGAGATAGAGGATTGATCTTTGAAGCTCAAAGGTTTAATGTCACTCTTACTAGACCTAAAGAGCTATTAATTGTAGTTGGTAATGCTGAAACATTAACGGTTGATCCATATTGGAGAAGTTTTTATCATGTAAGTGACCACCCTTCCAAAAGAACATTAAGATGATTGATTTCTTTCTTCAACAGGGGTTTGTTTGTGAATTTTGACTGACGATTTCTCTCTTGAATTTGTGTATGAGGGTTACAGTTTACTAGAAGAATGGGTGTTTATGAAGGAGCTCCAGTCTTAGGATTAGGAGAGTCGGTAGCTGATGTATCTGTTTTAGAAGAAAGATTTCATCGAAATAGTTATGAATCTTTTGAAGAAAAACTTAATCATGGTGATCAATTGATAGGATTAGATGAAGATGAGAATGGGATCGAATCATTTGATGTTGATGGTAGAATCTTGGTAGGATCTGTGGCTAGATTGGCTTTAGAAGATTCAGGATGAAATCTATCAAGTTTGTAAAATGAGAAGGGGAGAAACTCAAAAGGTAAGTTTAACATTATGATTCTATCTTTGAGTGATTTTGGTTATTGGGTTATTTTTTGTCATCTTATCCTCAATCCTCCTTTTTTTATTAAGATACAAGTTTAAATTTCTTAGTTCTTCAACAGCAGAATTTTTAATATCCTTGATCAAACCACCAATTAACGAAATCGACAAAAAAACATCGAAAAATCAATCGAAAAATCAAAAATAAAACTTTCTCAATGTAACTCTAATTATTTTTCTTCTTATTCCTTAGTTTCTTTTATTTCATTTGATCATGTACTTAATGCTAACAACACTTAACAAAAAAAATCAAATTCTGCTCATCATTACTACTACTACCCATATTTTTGATTTCTTTTATCTTTTGAATTTCCTTTTAAAAAAACCCAAAATGTTTAAAAAAATCACTTTATAACCCATTATTAAAACAAAAACTAAAAAATTGTCTCTGTTTCCCTAATCTACCCTATTCATTTTACCTGAATATCGTTTATCTCTAACCAGATTTTTTGCCTTCTAGTTTGCATCTCTATAAATCCTTTTTTGTCAGATTTTGTTACACGTATTTTTTGTATGTTTATAGTTGTATACATATCTTCTATTGCGTCTTTTATATTAGTTGATTTGATTGTGAGTCTTTCTGTTTTTTTTCTGTTCTCTATAGTAATGTTTTCAGTTATGTCAGATCATTTTTTTTGGTGGTTTTTGTAATCATCATTCACTTATGATTTCAGATATTGATGATCCTTAATACTTGATGAATTGATTAAATCTCTTACTTGGTTCTCTTTTATTGAGTGTTTGATTGGCTTTTGTTGAACTGAGGTTTTTTGCAAGTTGGGTCTACGTTGAAAGTGTTCGATAAGACAGGATTTGCGATGTGGGAGAAGTTTACAAACAATTCAATCAAGGCTAATTTATCTTTGTGTTGTACTTTACGTTTCTCTTGTTAGAGAAGTATACAACAGGCTTACACTACTGAGCGTGGCTCAAGTTGGGTGGATTGAGCAGCTAAGACAGTTCGAAAGTTCAAGTTTGGTGGAGCAGATCGAAAAGGGCTCGGGTTCTCTAGCGCGAGGAAATGGATCAGTCGCCTCGAGACATTTGATCGACGATCTGGATGAGCTGGATGAATGACCTTAGTACGATTAGTCGACAACTTCTGGGGATCATTGCCGAAACCAAATACAACGTCTGATCCGATGCCTCTTCTTGAAAGTCATCCTTGGATGTGCAATCGAGATTATATGTGGTGCAGCTTTATAATAACAAGTACTCGACTCCGTACCATTTCCCTAGGCTGGTATCCTTTCTGTGTCTTTTTATTGATTTCGACCTCAAAGCTTAGGACCCCGCGCATCTTCTTCTACGAATAAAACACTATATAACGATGCTTACCTCTTTATTTATCGTATCGTGCGCTTTGAGCCTTGTTTGTTATGTTGAAGCAGATACTGCTTCTTTGCGACTCAAGTTCTCCGAGTTGGGAATCGACGCTGTGTTTCCAGGAGACTCATATTATGAAGAATTTGCCATACCTTACAACTTACGCTTCACTTATCTCCCAGCTGGTATTGTCTTCCCTAATAGCACTCAAGCTGTTGCGGATTCTATTAAAGTAGCTGTGGAAGAAAACCTTCCAGGTGAGCTCATGTTGTGATGAATGCTCAGAAACCGCTTCGTTAGCACTCATACTATCATTTTGATTGCGTCTTGTATGTAGTCTCACCTCGCTCAGGTGGACATTCATTTGCCGCCTTTGGTTTGGGAGGAGATCACGGTGTCTTAGTCGTCGATGTAACGCTACTCAACACAATCTCCGTCGATCAGTCAACAGGACAAGCTGTTATTGGAACCGGAAATAGACTGGGTGATGTGGCTATTGGAATCTATTCTCAAGGTCGCCGCGCACTTCCTCATGGATCGTGCCCGTACGTCGGTATTGGAGGTCACGCAGCATTTGGGGGGTAAGTAGGCCAGTAATAAACAGCTGTCGTATTTGGTGACCTATCAGTTTCCTTGATTTCCAGCTTCGGTTGGGCAAGTCGAATGTGGGGTATGACCTTGGATAACATCATTGGTCACGAAGTAGTACTAGCAAATGGTACGATTGTTCATGCATCGAAAGATAACAATCCAGACCTCTTTTGGGTAGGTAGTATGAAGCTTTTCTATCATTCCATACGTTGAATCATCAATGATTAGACAGTCTGACGAGTTAACAGGCTTTGAGAGGTGCAGGCGCCTCGTTCGGCATAATGACATCGATCAAATTCCAAACGCATCCAGCTCCGAATGAGCTTCTCAACTTCGCCTTTCGGTGGGACTTCACTGAAGACGATTCTGCAAACGCGCTCATCGAGTTTCAAGCCTTTTGTCAATCTAACCTCCCCTCAGAGCTCGGAATGGGAGTCAATTTTCAACGAGGAAGCCAACCCGGACGTTTGAAGTTTGGTTTTGTTGGTGCTTGGTTTGGTGATAGCAAAAAGTTTCCAACGGTGATTCAAAAATGGTTAGACGTCATGGTAAGCTTCTTAGTCTATATGAACATCTGAGCACACTCTAATCTTTTGAAAACCTACAGCCAACACCAACAACAACGTTGATAGAGAAAAGAGATTGGCTTACCGATGTGCAAGGTATGGCCAGGGTAACAAGTCAAGAAGCGCTTTTGAGCTCGAGTTAGCATTCTTTTGATTCTTACCTCCCATCATGGTGGAGAAGTGAACCTTTTTGGACTTTGTGTGATACCATAGATATAGACGTCACGGATCAATATGATACCTTCTACGCAAAGTCTTTGACAACTTCAGATTCCACACCCATTTCGAATGCATCCATTCGAGCTTTTTCAAAACACCTCGCGTCAGAAGGTTGGATATCAGATACGGTATTCAATGGATTTGATACTATCATATCTACTTCTTATTGCTGACCAAAAAAATATTCTGCCGCATTCAGCGCTGGATCGCTCGATTTGAACTTTGGGGTGGTCAGAATTCTGCTATAACTTCCGTTGCCAAGGATGCAACAGCTTTCGCTCAAAGATCAATCCTATTGAGCATGCATGTGAGTCATTCAGCTCATGCTCCCCCATAAATTCATTTTTAAAATCCATTTACATTTGTTTATATCTTTTCTTTCATGTAGTTCTACGCCTCATCCAAAGATTATCTGCCACCATTTCCCGACGAAGGATTTAGCTTCATAGATGAGATGGTTTCGGCCCTCGTAGGAAACGGACGGGCATACGGGTAAGCACCAAAATCGAAGCCCCACCATGGGTAAAAAAAGAACAGACTGAAACATTCGCACCTCTCGTTGTACATACAGCGCTTATGCCAACTTGGATGATGATCGATTGGCTTCCACTGAATGGCAGGATCTCTATTTTAATGACAAGTTGAGTTTTCATTCTTCGAACTGTTTTATACTCATTTTCTTATAGTTCTGAACTCTTTTTTTCTTATATGTAGTTATCAACGTTTGTCACAAATCAAGTCTGTTTATGACCCTCAAAACGTGTTTTCATATCCTCAAAGTATCAAAGGGTAATTTTTTTCCTGCTCAGTTTTTTCCGTGAGTTATTGTTTATATCTAAATGACTTAAGCTTTACTTCTGTTGTCATGATTTCTTCTAGGGCAAACTCAGATTGGAGGAGCGAAGAATTATAGGTTTTGTATCAATAAGCTGAACTTCCTACATTAAGTTTAAAATGTTTATAGTGTTATCAAATTCATTTGCATTTTTCTCTATTTTTTATAACACCTTGCAATGATCTTGTATCTACAGTACCATGTTCATCTTTCCCTAAAAAACAACAAAATTAAACTTAGTTTCATTATATAATTATCTGCTATCATGATTCCACAATTTACTTTTCACTCAATTATTCACTTTAAGAGAATTCACAGCCGTGCCATGAATTCAGAATACCTCATGTACGAAGGGTCACACAGATTTAGGGTGCGTTTGCTGGCGTGTTTTTTGGTGTTTTTTCCCAAAAACTTGGTTGAAATCCAAAAAAATGCTGTTCAAAGAATGCCTTTTGGCAGCTTTTATAGAGCCAAAAAAAACCTCAATCCCCATTCCAAAAGGAGTTTTCAAAAACCGCAAAGCGGGAGGTCTTCCAGTCTGTCAAAACTCCTTTTTGGACTGCAAAAATTTGTCTTGAAAGACTTGAGCCCACCTTGATGTCATGGCAAGCAAACCTGTCAATAAAGATGCTTATTCATCAAGGAAACCAACATGTAACAATTGATATTCAATTGTTACAAGTTGATTACATATGTAGGACAGCGCTTAACAATATTGATCTAAGAGAGAAATATCATAAAGACTGTTAATCTGGATGTATTTGTTGGTTATAAAGCGTATACAAACTTGATTGATATTATAAAGGATGAGGTACAAAAAGCAAGACAAGTACAAGGGTTTATATACCTGTCAGAACAACTGGTAAAGCGCACAGCTAAGGCAGAACAACTGCAAACTACATAAATGGGTGATCATGTGAGCAGATCAAAGATCAGCTAGCTTGTTATCATGTAAATTTTCATGAGTAAACAGAACATATAGATCTTCACATGTGATAAGCTACATTGAGTATGTGTAACTTCAATCCCCATAGAATCCCTGAATAACCTTTGTCATTTGTTGTATTATAATCCATCCTGATAGCACAAGAGCCTTATACTTTTCTTCTTGGAGGTCTCCACATCTCAACAAGTTCAGGTTTAGACAAACAGCTGCCAAGTTGAGTTCCCAATCCAACTCAGTTGCTTGAACTAAGGGCAGGCTACATGGAGTTATCATTGACAACATATTTATCCTCGGATTACAAAATCCAAGGTATCCTCGGATGCAAAACCTTGGACAGAAGCTTCCCAAGGTTTTGATCCGAGGTAATTCTCAGGGCAAAAAAATACCTCAGGCGAAAACCTCGGACAAGGTCTGTCCGAGGATTTGCCTCCGATGATGCCTCGGATTTCTCAACCCGAGGCATCTATGCTGGCAATGTATTTTCTATAACAAACCATTCTGGATCATCTTCCATATTGATCCGGGTGTAAATTGTTTTTTGAATATTGTGGATCTTTCTGAATATGACATAGTAAGAGAAGATATAGAAAATAGATTAGAAGAAATAGAATAAATGAATATAAGTAAGAATAGAAATGAGTATTTTGTGTGGCATATGTGTAACTGGTTATCACATGTATGTAATTGTATTTGATTGTATTACAAGTGTGGTTTATTGTAATTACTACATGTAATTTATTCATATGTAATGAGTTTATTATAAGGAAGAATATATGCTGCACAGTTGATGGATCATCATCTTCCCTCACTGTAAACATTATACATCATCCACAAGTGGGAATGGGAAAATTATCAAGTGCATAGTTTGTCATACAAGGATCTACCTTGGCACACCTGAGCCATAAAACCCACACTACATATGTGCTGAAGGGTGAGTCAATAAATGGCTTTCACGTACATACAAGTCTGCTCAGTTGTCTGCCCTACTAAATAAGTAAATCACATGTGATACATCATGTAATGTTTTTCACTTTGACAAAATTGTGCCAAAAATTGATTACATATACCTTCATAGCTACTTGGGCAATACTCTTGTAGCCATTTTTCAGTAACAGAAAGGGTGTTACATAAAGTGCTGTCAATTAAATTACACCAAAGCTTTCAGTCGGTGTATGTAGTCAATTTTTGGAATGCTTGTGTCACACTGAAAAAAGTTACAGCATGTATTACATATGATTCAATTATCCAGATGAGCAGATAACTGAGCAAATCTGTATGTACATGATAGCCACTCATTCACTCAGCCTGCTCCATGTATGTAGTGTGGGTGTTATGGCTCAAGTGTGCAGTGGTAAGTTGTTTTATTACAAACTATACTCTTAATATCTTTTCCATTCCCACTTGAGGAGAAATTGAATGTATAATTTTTACAGTGCCTCCCTCTTGACTTCTCTTCTTCCACTTTCACCTTCAACCACCAGCCCTCCTCCTTTGTTGTTTGAGCTCAACTTCCAAACCATCCTTGGAAATATCAGACAGCATGCTTTGAGTCAAGAAGGACCCACACGCCCCAAAGTGTACAAAGGCAAACTCAACCAATATCAAGATTTGATTTGCACTCAATAAATTTTTAACTCAAAAAGAGGATGGTGATATGATTGGTGAAGACTGGAAACCAATTGCTTACACCAATGTCCATACTTGATATAATCTTGCATATCCAAAAGACATGATGTCAAAATGTATCCAATTTGGTGGATTTATCTTGTTATCTTTGCATTCATTGTTCCTTCACTCAAGATCAAATTCCAAATCAAATCCCCATTTCAATCAATGTTGTTTTTCTTTTTTCTTCAGCTATTGATTCAGAACAAAGATTCTTATACTGGAATCAAAAGAGTCAAAGGAAACCCTGGAATTGGATGTGTGGTTGCAAGATCAACATGCCAGATGAATGGTGGGAGTTGGGACACTGGAGGCAAGGTCAGTTGTTGCATCTGGTATTCTGCTTGATATCAATCTATCTGGCCTTTGGTTTGATCTTTCCTAGAATTATAAGGATGCCATGAAGCTCCAAACTAAACATTTTGACCTGTATGATGAGATGGATGTGTTCCTTCATGCATCTAAACTGGCTGGGGCTTTATGTACTGGAATGAATTCTGATTTGCAAGTCAAGGCAAAGGAGGATCAGGAAGTGGAAATAATGATAGTAGATCAAAAGTATTTAGAAGACAAGCAATATTGTGAAGTGTTTGGAGAAGGATTAACTCACAAAAAAGACATGCTGAGGATTATCCTCAAGTAGTCAAAGTTTCAGATAAATAGCTGATTGAAGAAGACAAAGACGTTTCAAGTGAAAAAGGAAAGGTAAATCAATCAGGTCATTAGTAGCAATTTTTTTCTGTTTTTCTATTTTTATACAAGTGTAACCTGTGATACCATTGGTATCAATGGAACAGACTCAGAATGTCTCAAGCATTAAACCCCAAACAGAACTATTACTATCTCTACCATCAAAAAAGAAGATCTCAAGCCTTTGACTTTGAAAAAGCCTACTCCTGTCTCTGATGTCAAAAAAGACAACACCAGCTTGCAAGGTCAATCCTGTGACACTTGCAACTGTGATTGCTTCAGCTTTCATTGATGTGGTTTTCAAGGCTAGAGCTGCACTTAAGCTTGAAAATAAGAAGGCAGCTTGCTCAGCTGACATCAATCAAGCTATCACCAGTATTTCACATCAAAGCCAACAAGCTTCCACACTTACAGAAGGCTTTGGATATCTTCAACATCAAGAGTGAAACCCAATTTCCTGATGTAAACAATTGTGTAATGGTGATTGATGTGATATCAGAGTAGCTTAAAGCTGCAGTCCAGTGATCTGTATGAACAGATGTGCTGAAATTACAGGTGAATGCTATCAGGGTGCTAGAAAAAAAAGGATGACCTCAATATTGTTCAATCAGATTAAATTATGTCTTCTCATTACTCAAACCAACAACTGCAATCAAAATCCCAATTGACTCAAATGATACAAGTATGATGTGTTTTAGTTTTGGTACAAAGATCACATGAAATGTGTGTTTTCTCTTTTCCATAAAATTAAGAATAGTTTTGCATGTGTTTTATCAATTTTACTAAATATGTTGGTGGTGAATGAAATAAGAATAACAATTGTTCTTTATGTTTTTCAACAATACTTTTGTTTACCTAGTGAGAAATAAAATAATCATAAGAGGATGATATAGTCAGTCCACTACTATATCTGTAGGGTTCTAGTAGGAGGGGGTGCATCGGTTGAGTCTCTGTTTTTCTACAGTTCGACTCAGCCAGATGTATTTTGGTTGGCTCGTTACTTGTTACAGGAATTTGGAAAACCTCCATGAGGAATCCTTGTAACCACGCCAATAAAAAGATCAACTTAAATCTTTTTATCTTAAGGTGATTTTTCTTACTGGGGTGGTGTGGGGGTAGTCCCCGGCGGAGCGGGTCTCAATGGTAGACGTCTACCATCAAAATAACCGTTCAGTCGGGTTGAGAACAAGGAGACCCGATGGGGTCTTCTCTTCCCCATAACTCACGGGGGACTGAACCGTGAGCCTAGGGAAGCCCCCATATTTCGGTCTTCCGTGAGACACCCCAACACACAACGGTACCAGCCGGAAAAACAGGCTGTACCACAGTATAGAATTATCACAAGCAAACAAAGTTCTACCTGTATCATACCTCTAGGAAAGGCTTATGTTACAAATTATACAGGAGACTCAGAATAAGCTAGAAGAGCGATCACATCTAGCCTCCTAAATGCCGATCAACTTGGAAGGAACAGAGGTATTTCGAATTCATTAGAAAGCACTCGACGTGACAAGTTCGAAGAACAAGAACCAAGCTTACAACCTCACGCGGAAGAGTGATCCCAACAACCAATCATTTAGGTGATACCCAGTGCAGATCGACCATCAACTTCCTCGTTGCTTCCAGGTCTTTAGCAGAAAACTTCCTCAAGTAGATCATGTAAGCGTCTGAGGACCAACGACCACACCTCTTCACTTCATCCTTGTCAGCTCCCAAATTCCAACGGAGCGACGCGCCACCGATTCGGAACGAGTGCCCATGAAGAAGTTGTTTCTTTTTCGATCTTCGGTCATTCCAGATTTTTCTGAATTCCCTGATAGTTTCTGCCTTCCCTAACCGACACTTCTTTCCATCTTTTGTGTAGCAAAAGATTTTGTCTCTAGGCTTCCTTACTTTGTATGCGAACCAGGACTCCAGCATGGACACCGGATCTAGAAGAGTATCGTGTCTGTAAAGGTAAATCCACTGAGTTTCTCCCGGGCTAGCAGTCTTTGCGTTGTGGATGGCCATCTTCACGTAGGACTTGTCTTTTGCCCAAACTAGATCGTCCCACCTCGGCATCACTTTCTTGGGATCATCTGTAAGTAGTTCTCCCAATCTAGCAGTACCCCAAAACGCCACCAGAGCTGCAGGTAACATAGCCAACTGTTTCTCTCCTTGCTCAGATAGCACCTCAAGTAAGATTACCAGGTCCGATAGAAGTACCGGTGGTCTCTTCCAATCTTCCTCTTCAAACTTCGCTTCCATCATTTTCAATGCTTTCAATAACAGTTTGATGGATTGATCAACTTTGGTTGGATAGTCTACGCCGTGATAGGTATGCCACACCTTAATACCTCCTATATAAGCTTTCAGCGTCGAGGATTTTACTGATTTGTCATTTACCGCTAGCTTTTCATCCTTGATCGACGCCCAAACCACAAACTCTAATTGAATGAGATACCTGTGAATGACAGGTTATTAGCTTTGTTATAAAAGCTAACACACTGATCGAATGAGATTAAACAATACCTGTGAATGACAGGTTATTAGCTTTGTTATAAAAGCTAACACACTGATCGAATGAGATTAAACAATCTGATAAATGAAGATTGTTTAAGAGAAAAAGATTTGAGTTCGATGAAGAAAAAGGGATTTACAATTGTATGAAAGTGATGACCCTTTATAAGAACTCAAATCATGACGTCATTCTAGTTTAATGATGTAAGCAAAAAGAAAAACCATAAGCGCATAACACAACCACGCGTCTTTGTCTCAATTCCCCCCCGTCTTTGTTACATCATTCAACCCCATTAACGAACAAAATTTTCTGTGTTTTGCTGGTGTTAATGCTTTTGTTAAAACATCAGCAATCATATCATCCGTTGGAACGTAAGCTACCTTGATTTGCTTACTTTCCGCCAATTCTCTTAACCAGTGGTATTTAACGTCCACATGCTTTGTTCTTGATTTAAACTTCTCATTCTTTGTTAACGCTATACCTCCTTGATTATCCAGATTTAAAACAGGTGATTCTTCTTGTTGAATATCCAGATTTTTCAATAAATGATTAAACCAAACAATATCTTGACCACCTTCATAAGCTGCCCGATATTCTGCTTCAGTTGTTGATGTTGCTACGTTTTCTTGCTTTTTACTCTTCCAATTAACCGTACTATCTCCTAACATTGTAACATAACCTCCTGTTGACCTCCTTGTATACGGACAAGCCGCGAAATCCGCATCTGCATAAGCCTTCAAATTTAAATTTTTACCTCCTAAAACAATCCCAACATTTCTTGTTCCATTTAAATACCTTAATACCCGTTTAAACGCTTGCCAGTGCACGACAGACGGTTCATTGAGATGTTGTGAAAGTTGTGAAACGACAAAAGATATATCCGGTCTGGTTGCATTGTTCAAATACATCAGCATTCCCACCGCGTGTCGATAATTTTCTTTCAAACTGATGAATTCCTCAACTTCTTCTTTTGAACCAGGAATTAAATATGTATTAGGTATCATAGGACATCCTACCGCTTTACTTTCCACCATTCCATATTCCTCTAAAAGATTTGTAATATACTGTCCTTGCGATAATGTAATTGTTTTATTTAATCTGTCTCTCGTCACCTTCATACCTAAAATGTACTTGTAGTCTACATCCTCATCCATCTGAAACCTTTCACTTATCAACCTTCTAAACCTTCCAAAGTCATCACTCGCAATCGTCATATCATCTACATGTACGTGAACAAAACATTTCCATCCAGGATCTGAAGAAATGAACAAGCTTGGATCTGATGATGAAGGAAGTAAAGAAATGCTTTTGAAAAAGGCTTTGAGACAATCATACCACACCTTTGGCGCTTGTTTTAAGCCATATAACGCTTGATTTAATTTCAAAACTGATGTTAATGATGCATTCGAAATGTTCAAGCCTTTAGGAATTCGTAAATAAATGACTTCTTGAGGTGATCCATTTAGAAATGCAGCTACTGCATCCATTTGATGAACTTCTAGATCATGTACAGCAGCCATAGTGTTTAATGTACGTAAGGTCGCCAATCTTCCTGTAGGTGCAAATGTTTCATTATAATCCTCACCATATTCTTGTGAAAATCCTTGTGCACATAATCTAGCCTTGAATTTAATTAGTTCTCCATCTCCCCCCATCTTCTTTTTAAACACCCAAGTTGTTCCAATTGCATTCTTTCCTTCCGGTAACTCACATACATCCCAAACTTTCCTTCTGTCCATATTCTCCAATTCATTATCAATAGCCTTTCTCCAGTCAAATGAATTATCCGACTTAAGTGCTTGAAGATAAGTTTTCGGATCAATTTCTACCTGAGCGACTCTTGCTGACACTGTTGGTCGATTCTGGTGATTTGCTAGATAATTCATGCTTTGTTTCAACCGTCGTTCATCAATACGTTTCAATCGACGTGCTTCATGTGATCGATGTCGTTTAGAATCCGGCGGTAAGATGTTTGCTGGATCAATGACGCTTGATATGTCATTCGGCGCAGGTATTGACGCTGGTTGCCATTCCCACGTACGCTTTTCTGGAACAATGGGCAATGGAATTGGAGGATCTGGTAAGTCTGGTACCGGGTGTTCGATTTGCATTGGTGTTTCTTGAAAAAGAACTAGTTGGTTGCCTGACGCTTCAGGATTGGGCGTGATGATTGATTCAGAAGAAGATTGAATTAATGACGACTCATGTGACAGCTCATTCCTTTCGTCTGTTGATGTTAAAGGTAAAACATTGACTTCTTTCTCTGTTGTACTTGAAGATGCTTCATTTGAAATGTTTGATGGAACAATAGGCGTAGAGACAGAAAGATTAGAGTCCATTTCTTCTTCAAAATTGATATCACTCTCTGATCTTCCAATTCCCGGAAAAGAGTTTTCATCGAAGGTTACGTCATGTGAAAGCACAATTTTTCCAGAGTTAAGTCTGACTCGATAATTTTTCATTCCGAGTTGATATCCTGAAAAGATGCCTTTAACAGACGTGTTATCAAACTTCTTTCGAAACTGCTTCGGAGTTAACACATAAGCTTGACATCCAAATGATTTCAATCTCGATACATCAAACTTTCTTCCAAACCAAAGTTCATAAGGAGTTTGACCGCCTATTTTCTCCATAGGTGTGACATTCTCCAAGAACACCGCCGTACTCACAGCTTCACCCCAAAAGGAATAAGGCAATTTTGACTGTTGAAGAAGTGTCCGTGCTTTCTCAGTGGTGGTTCGATTTCCACGTTCTGCTACTGAGTTTTGCTGAGGTGTATATGGCGCACTTAGATAAGAAACAGTTCCATTTTCTTCTAGCATCTGACGGAATTCATTTGACATATACTCTCCGCCTTGGTCATTAACCAAGCTCACAATTTTTCGATTATGCTGATTCTCAACTTCTGATTTGAACTTCATAAAACATGCGAAAGTTTCCGCTTTTGATTGCATAATGTACACATATTTATAGTTTGTAAAAGAATCAGTAAGTTTAAAATAATAGCGACCACCACCTTCTGATACAACTGAAATCTTCCCGCTTAAATCACTATGAACAGATTCTAAGGGAAAATTGGTCTTTGGAAGTGAACCAGAATATGGTAGGTGATGACCTTTAGAGAGCATACATTCCTCACAGACCCAATTGTCCGGCATCTGAACTCCATACATTTTGTTCAGTCGTCGAGGATTGGTGTGTCCGGAGCTTCTATGTAAGACAGTGTAGTCAGAGATGGTTGTCTTGAAACATACGAAAGATTGCGACGTGCCTAAAGTTGCATCTAATTCGATGACCTTATTTCGAACTTGTCCTCGAAAACTTCCTTGACCATCCTTCGTCATCATAACAATACCCTTGTCATGAGTGAAAACATAACCGTCGTTGAGCAAACAGCCCATGCTGATCAAAGGACTCCCTAATTTGGGAACGTGAAAAGCAGACAAGGTTATAGTTTCGTTACACGACTTGAGGTTGATGTCGCCTTTGCCTTCAATATGAATCACTCCTCCATCAGCGATTGCGACTTCAGAATGGTTGTTGACATAATTGACAAAGAGTGAACGATCAGAGACCATATGGTCAGAACAGGCGCTGTCGAGTAAGATGTTACTGCCTTCATTTCTGTAATGACAAGATAAAGCAGATGTCTGAATGATATCGTCGACATAGGTACTTTGTAAGACTGCAGTCGTGGCTCTGGGTCGAACATTAGCTGGTCGCAAGTGGGGAAGAGCGATCCAGCAATCGTCA
>NW_006768798.1:575183-576419 GCF_000204055.1 Melampsora larici-populina 98AG31 | reverse complement strand
GGAAGTGGTCGACTGAAAGTTTTCCTTCATAAGGAGCCAGATGTCTAAAGTTTTACTGATAAGACCTTGGATTTCGACCATGATTTGGTATTGTTGACTCATATGAGAGTACATGATTCCCGCTGCTTTGCGTTGTCGTATAACGTAGGCTTCATAGAGAACTTTCTGTTCACGAGGCACAGGTCGTTCTTGTGGTTCCGGAACAGGGGTGGCGTCAGAGTCAATGAACTCGTCTAAGGTAGCCGACATGAGTGCTCCGGTGATGTCACCCTTCCATTCAGGGTAATTATCATCATCAAGTTTCACAATTTGAAGTCGAGTTTTGGAAGATGACATGATGATGAAAGAAACAGTGAAAATGAAGAATAGAGTTAAGAGTGACGATGTGTGAGTGAGTTGAAAGAACATGAATCGATCGATCGTGTGCGATAGCCAAAAAAACAAATTTTGAGTTTGTGTGGTGCGATGTGATTATACAGCTAGTTGAGCTGGGCTCATAACCAATTGAATGAGATACCTGTGAATGACAGGTTATTAGCTTTGTTATAAAAGCTAACACACTGATCGAATGAGATTAAACAATCTGATAAATGAAGATTGTTTAAGAGAAAAAGATTTGAGTTCGATGAAGAAAAAGGGATTTACAATTGTATGAAAGTGATGACCCTTTATAAGAACTCAAATCATGACGTCATTCTAGTTTAATGATGTAAGCAAAAAGAAAAACCATAAGCGCATAACACAACCACGCGTCTTTGTCTCAATTGTCACGTGATGTGCCCCCTGATATCTATATGCGCCTTGAAAGCGAGACGATCCACTGAGCTTCAATTCATGCTGTTTTCCACGCGTGGTTACTACACATTCAGGTAGCCAAACAAATACAAGGGGTTTGTGAATATGCCTATAATGATGATCAAGCTAAACAAAAACTCATTGATTTATTTTCGTATCTAAAACTCGAAATTATTCGATACTTGACTGACTCCATCATTCTTTGATTCTTTCCACTAATTGAAACTTGCACTGCAATACTGTAATCAAAAAATGTCAGCCGGACCAATATTTGAGAATGATGATCTATGATGATAGTGTAGGGTGTTATGGCTGATTTTTGTCTTCAGTCAAGCCTACTTGAATGATATCAAAATATTCATTATATCCTTCCTCAAAAGCCATGGCATAGATTCTCTGAATTTAGATGGGTCGACAATCTCTGAGATCTCCTGTCTCCGA
>NW_006768798.1:573239-575016 GCF_000204055.1 Melampsora larici-populina 98AG31 | reverse complement strand
ACACACTCGATATCGGAGAATCTTGGGAGTTGTTCGAGAGATGTTTGGATCATACGACATGAGCTTCCATTCCTCCATGTAATTTGCATTTTGTATCGTCAAGAAGCCCTTTCTCAGTTCATAGCGACAATTTCATAAACCAGGCTTCCAATTTGTCCCGATGGTCCTTTGGCAATCGTGGTGGGCATATCAACATGTCTTTGTTTCCTCTTTGTTTCCATGTTGAATATTTTTTTCCTGTGTTCGTGCAAATCCATTTGTGGTACTGGGCGCGAGCCAAAAGTGTGCAGGTTGAGTGACACACTGGAGTGCGCTGATGCGCTGGGTGCGCGCATCTGTCATCAGATTTTGCATCGACCCCCTTGGTTGTATGAACCATACCCATCCCAATTTTTTCAAAATGTCAACCACCGAAAGCCCTTCTTCACGTTCGATCGTCGTTCCTGGCCAGGCATTCGCACAAACAACAGACAACCAAAAGTCAATCTCAGCTACCTATCAGCCTGGTCCTGGAGTCTTCTCGCGCGATGGAAAGTTATATGCATCTACAGCGGGCTATGCAAAACGCGAAGGGGGCGTAAGTCGAGCAAGAATTTGATATACTCGCTCAAATACCGCGTTACTCACTAAGTACACTCTCCTCAGACAGTCTCGGTCGTTCGTCCTACTCGCCTTGCAAGAGTTCCAGTTGTTGGAACAATAGTAACTGGTTTAGTAACTAAATTGAATAAGCTACAGGCTTCATTGGCCATCATTACCGTAGAAGATGTACCTTTACCGGTCGGGCAAGATTTTCCTGGTGTGATTAGGGCTCAAGATGTAAGACAAGTAGATAAAGATAAGGTCAAGATTTGGACCTGCTTTCGGCCGGGTGATATAGTAAGGGCCGAGGTGGTAAGTCTGAGTTTTTCCCTCTCTTGAAGTTGCCAAGCTATACCTAATCTTGTAACTGATTATAACCGGATCGAATTTCGTATCAGATTTCATTTCCAACTGGATCCACTGGATATCTACTTGCAACCTTTCGTAATGAGCTAGGCGTTGTTTTTGCGCAGAACACCCGAACTGGGAATCTGATGAAGGCTCTGAGCTGGGAAGAGATGATTGACGAAGAGACAGGTGAAAGAGAACCGCGAAAGGTAGCTGGACCCGCATAGATATTCTTACGTATCGGCTTACCTTGTGGATCTTGGACATCGGTTCAATTTCAAAGTAAAAGTTCGGATCGATGGACCTTTCAATCATAGCAAACCATCCCTTAAATCTAGCAAAGGATATACCTTAATCGCTCGGAAGTGTGTGACCTCAAATGCACATCTCCTGGTGCAATAATGTAGGCGGATCTTTGACTACGTGTAGCAGTTAATGCCTACAGAGTCTTGCGGTGAGGTCTATTGGATACATTTCAGTGCTTGGTCTGCAATGTCACACTAAAGATACTCTCCTTCTTGACCAAGGTGATGATATTATAATGGGGGAGACTGAATTATTACTAAACACAAGACATACAACCTAACTACTATCAGACATATAACCTAACTATCATATAATTGTCCCGTGATTAACTTTAAAAATTAAAAAAACAACGTTAGGAGGGCCTCTTCCTCACTTATGATCCAATCAACTCCTGAATCGCGAAATTCCATTGTCGAGTCACTGGATCTGCTCCAACCTCCTTGACCTGAGCTGTCCTACGATCTGCTAGATCATCGCATGCTTGCCTTTGACTAGCATCCTGTAAACACCACTGAGTCTCTGGCTGCCATAAAGAAGAGCC
>NW_006768798.1:570781-572179 GCF_000204055.1 Melampsora larici-populina 98AG31 | reverse complement strand
TGAATCGATGGAAGGATGGATTGGACAAAGATATCGAAAGATTACGACTAAGGCCAAAGTCAAGCTGGATTGATAGGCCGGTCCCGCTCTGATAAATTCTCAAATCTCAGCTTGGCTTCTCGAGAAGTAAGATGTCTTCGTCGCGCGCTGGAAAAGGCATCCTTCGCGTCATGTTCGAGCTATGAATATGATGCTGTATGGAAACATTTGCATAGTAATAGGAGAGTGTAGCAGATCACCGCTGAAGCCTAGCATTTATTGCCAGGAGAACAGACATATTTTTGTTTTGGCATAGCCAGCTTTCGTAGACCGGTCCCGAGATGAGATAGTGTTTGGGCAAGATCATATCGGGTGAATGGTATACCAAATAATCAAGACAAGCTCAAAGATTGTTCGCATCTCAATTGTCACGGGCTCTTGCGAAAGAGGAGGCTATGACCAACTTAGCAAAGTCCCTCGCGCCAAAGGCCCGAGGCTTGGTTATGAGCCGTTTCAGGAATGTCGGCATTGCATTGACCACGGCATTGCATTTGACCAGCCTCGTGCCGTACCAGGGATGACAACATCACCAATCGAAATGTTACTTTCCACCATAGACACAGTTACAAAATCGTGATCTAATTTCTTATGCTTACACTTGTGTTGGAGGTCTGTACATAAGATGAACTGAAGCCGTCCTACCCCTCATGTACCATCAAATCGAATCATACGTCAGATCGGAGGACAGTCAAGATACGGGTTATGAAAAGAAGGCCGCGCACTATGCCACTAAACCATCAGCGGTGGTATTTTTTCAAGATTGGCTTCTCTCTTTTTGCTTGTACATCTCACGGTTCATCGCAGGCCTCTGGATGACGCCAGATACCCTCCTTCCTCTCCTGAGAACCCCCAACTGATCGCATCCAGCATTCTTAGCTCAGCACAAAGCGATCAAGAATACAAACTGGGATAAGGTACATTTAAGCGATATTTAACTTTATTTTAATTACTAGCTATATATGCATCCACAACTTGAGCTTTGTACTCTGCCATACCACACCTGATTATCAATCTAGAGGACGGGTATCTAAACCCTCGCGCCATACAGAATTATAAAGTAGTGACCCAAAATCGATTGAGTTTGGCATCAACATAATTGTAGTACTACTTAAAGACCTTTGAAACCATCCAACAAATTGGTTTTGACTGGTGATTTGGCGGTGCCGGAAAGTATGCCGGAGTGAAGATCATGTTGGCCATAATAAACTTATAGTATTACCTTGGTATTTCTCCAAATATTAGCGTGTGTGCGGATATCTCCTCTCAAGGGTTTAGAAAAATACTTGTTCATCAAACAGAAACATGCTCGTTGTAGGATCCCCCTTATTCTTCTGCAGGAAATAATTTTTGCATGAATCG